>NC_045454.1:27306129-27324881 GCF_002776525.5 Piliocolobus tephrosceles | reverse complement strand
AAAAAAAAAAAAAAAAAAAAAAAAGAGGCCAGGTGTGGTGGCTCACACCTGTAATCCCAGTACTTTGGGAGGCCAATGCAGGTGGATCACCTGAGGTCAGGAGTTTGAGATCAGCCTGGCTACCATGGCAAAATCCGATCTCTACTAAAAAATACAAAAATCAGCCAGGCGTGGTAGTGGGCACCTGTAATCCCAGCTACTCGGGAGGCTGAGGCAGGAGAATCTCTTGAACCTGGGAGGCGGAGGTTGCAGTGAGCCAAGATCGCACCATTGCACTCCAGCCTGGGTGACAAGAGTGAAACCCTGTTTCAGAAAAAAAGGAAAGTCAAATTCTTGTGGCTAAAGACTGCATGAGGAGGAATGAGGAGTGGGAGAGAAGGGCAGGGAAAGGAGGTGAGATGCCCGGAGAAGCTGAGGTCCAGGGAACCAACTCCACCCAGAGCAAGCTCTTTGCAGGCAGGACTCAAGCAACAGCAGCAGATGGGAGCAAAGAAAGTTTTGCTACTCCTCCTTCCCAGGGATATTTCTAAGAGCTCTATTTTCTTGCCAGTTGGCTAAGAAGCAAAAAAGAAACAATAGATTCAAGCTGAAATAATTTGCATTTATGATGAACACAAGGAATATCTACCTTGCATTTTCCTAAAAAAGAAAAATTAAACCTCGTTTTTAATTAACTGATAAACTATTAATCAAATTTTTGCAATGTTAGGTGACACATTATTCATTTAGATAGAATGACTGTGAACTTAAACTAATCAAATCTGATTTGCCCACATAGGCTTGATTGAAATACATTTTAACTAGCATATACAAAGAGAAAATCTTGGATTTCTTACCTAATCTTCAGAGTATACTGCTGAGTTAATAAGGGCAGTTTTTTTTTCAAATGAGACCACCATTTCTTCATCTGCATATCAAAATCAAGAGGAACTTAATTGCAAAACACATATTCCTGAAATCTAATCATTACACTGCTTTAGGGTATTTTATTGAAGCATGTTAAATTATGGACAGAATATTAATGATGAAACTAATCAAACCCAATTAGTCACTTCTAACAATAGTCACATAAATATACAAGTCAGGTACTAAAGTACTGTAGATATGATGTAAAAATTGTTAAAATCTTAAATGTATGGAATATTTATGAAATATTCATGTAGAATTTAAAGTCAAAAATTATTGGGGTAAGTCACTTTAAAGAAAATAAGTTAGGCAGTGTCCTATACTGTATTACCAGAATTCACAAGTTCACATTTTCTTCAGGTACCTTCGAATCCAGGAGATTAGTGAGTCTATAATCAATCAATCAGCAAAATTTTAATAAGATGACTTACCATATTCATGACCTAGTATTTCATTCTTGCATCCAGATACTTTTTTTGGATTTTTGTTTTCTGACTTTTTCAAGGCCTTTTGGAAAGGGGTCTCCAGGCCTCAGAAAAGCAGATGGAGTAGTAGATGATTTCTGGGGCTGGAGATTTGCCATCCACACTGTCTCCTTCCCTGCCTGCAGCCCCAGGTGCAGAACTGGCTCCAGGGACAAAAGCAGTGAGGACAGAACAGAGGAGTCACTGCCCGGGGGTCCTCCTCCTCCTCCTCCTCCTCCTCCTATACCTGAGGCTGCAGAGGAAGCTGAAGGGCCCAGGTGAGCTCCTGGCCTTGGCCTGCGAGGAGTCTTGGTGGAAGATGCCAGGCTGGGGAGCCAGGCCAAAGCAGACAGGCAGCACTGGGTCTGGGGTTCCCCTGGCAGAGACCTCCCTCTGCTTCAGTTCAAGCCAGTCCCTTCTGGCTACCTGGGCCCAGACCCCAGCATCCACACATGTACAACCAGCAGTTTCATCACGTGGTAGCTATAGCTGCCTTCTCAATTAAGGAGGTTGTCAAGCCTCACCATTCACTTTTCTGGCCCTTACCCTATTCTGGTGTCCACTCCTGATTCCCCATATCCTCCCTCCAGACTTCTTTCTAGGATGCCACATTCCTACCATGTGTGCTGGGAATCTCAGCTCCTGGAGAAAGCAGGTCAGCAGCACTGGTCCCTGCTCTGGCCAGACATCCCAAGTGGAGCACCACAGGAAATAGGAAACATTGTTCATTAATTCATCCATCCATCCATCTATCCCATCCACTCACCCTTCCACCCATCCGTGCATCCATTCACCCATGTACCCATTCATGCACCCATCTATCCATCCATCTACCCATGAATCTATCCCATCCATCCACCCACACATCCATCTACCCATTCATCCACCCATCTATCCATCCATCTACTCATGAATCTATCCCATCCATCCACCCATGCATCCATCTACCCATCCATCTACCCTTCTATCCATCCATCTATCCCACCCACCCATCCATGCATCCATCCATCCATCCATCCATCCACATACCCATGCATCCACCCATCTATCCATCCATCTACCCATGCATCTATTCCATCCATCCACCCATGCATCCATCTACCCATCCATCCACCCATCTATTCATCTATCTATCCCACCCACCCATGCATGTATCCATTCACCCACTTATACATTGATGTACCCATTCATCTACCCATCTATCCATCCATCTACCCATGCATCTATCCTGTCCACCCACTCATCTATGAATCCATCCATCCATCCACCCATTCATCCACCCATCTGTCCACTCATCTACCCATGCATCTATCCCACTCCCCAACCCATCCATGCATCCATGCATCCATGCATCCACCCACCCATCCATCCATCTATCCATCCATCCATCCATCCATGCATCCATCCATGCATTCCTCCATGCATCCCATAAGCATTTACCAAGAACAAATATGTCCCAGGCCCAGTGCTGGACTCTCCCCAAGCCTGGGGAGCATATTAAAGAAGCAGCCTTTGTGTTGCTTTTTCCTGCACAGTATGCATGCTCCTGCTTCAGATAAAGACATCTGTATTGTCCTTTTAAGGACCCCTCTGACGCACTTTTATTCCCTAAGCTCTAGGGGGCTGCTCCATCCCCTCAATCCACAGTGGCCATGTGATCCAGGCCTGCCCTAGTCCCTGAGATGGGCTCACAGGTAGGTACATGACCAGAGTGTCATCTGGGGCTTTTGCCGGAACTAAAGGAGGATATAAGCCCTTTGTTGTTTGGGGTCTCTTGGGGGAGAGGTTGGGACCATGACATGAAGATGGCCTGCCTGAGACTGAAGCCGACAGAGGAGAGGAGGCCAAGTCCTTATGACATCAATTGGGTTCCCGGATCCCACTGTGCCTGGAAGTTTCCACTTACCTGAGCCAATAATATTGTGTCCTTTAGCCAGGTTGAATTGTATTTTCTATCACTTGCAACCAAAGGAGTCTTGGCTTATAGAGAAGATAAACAGGAAATACACTATCTAGGCCCTCAGAGCTGCAGCAATTTGAGGATAGGGCAGCGTGCAATGTCAAAGGCAGGACACAGCCTTTTGGCTTCTGCAGCTTGAATTACAGAAACAGGAGATCGGAGAAAAAATCTGCATTGTTCTCAAAGGACTACCAGGGCTGTGTCTTCAGCCTTTTGAGATCAGTGAGAGGTGGCAAGTGAAGTGACTGTGGTCACCTCACAGGTGAGGAAGTCCCATGGCCCAGACATGACTGGATGTGGTCACAGATGTGCAGGGGTGGATACGTTCTAGCGAGTTTACATGCCAGACCAGTACTGAAAACACAGTATTGCTCTGAAAGTCCTTCTGGCAAGAATTTCTTTCTCACCTGGCATTTGAGGCTCCCCATGGGCTAGTCCCAGCCTATCTCTGCACTGCTCCAGCTGCACCTCTCACTTTGCTAATGCCCAATAACCTTTCTTGCTTTCTGGAATTCTCCATCTTTTTGTCATTTAACTCTGCACAGCCCAGCTCCAATGCCACTTTCTCCATGAAGTCTTCCCTGATTCTTGCCAGCTCCATTGGATATTTTCCTGCTTAGAAGCCTGGCGGGGGAGGAGGGATTGTTCTTACGGATTTCTCATGACCTTAGCTTTCTTAGCTCCAAGCTTTCCTTGGAGTATAAAGGGGAAATCTGGGTGCAAAGCCTGTATCTGTGTTTGGGTGGGGACAAAGCAGCAGAAAGAAAGATACAGAGTTAAGCACAAGATCTTAGCAGAAGCTGAAAACCTCAGCCAAATATAAGCGGGGGAGTCTGCAGCGAGGCCAGTGGATGCCTCAGAGGACATGGGAGCGAGAGTGGTGTTGAAATCACCCACTTCTGAGCTCCAGGGAGAGGGTAGTGCTCTTGGCCTTGGTGCGTATCTGTGATCCAGGTCCCCTATCCAACCATGAGCCTCCAATGCAGGCAAGAAGCCAGCCTCTTCCTTCCAGCCTCCGGGCACCATCAGGAAGGGTTGCTTGGCAGGCCAACTAAGGACTTTGATGCAGAATGTCTCCAGGTTCTATAAGCCTCCACCCTCGAATTCCCAAGGGCTCTACTTGAGATGTAGCCTTGCATCAAAGTGTGGCCGAGGTTCCTGGTCCATTGGTGCATTTCCATAGCAGGCTAAGCTGGACCTTGGGTAAAGTACCACATGTACTTTTTTTTTTTCCTTTTTTTTTGAGATAGAGTCTCGCTCTGTGTCCCAGGCTGGAGTACAGTGGCGTGATCTCAGCTCACTGCAGCCTTCACCTCCCATGTTCAAGCGATTCTCCTGCCTCAGCCTCCTGAGTACCTGGGTTTACAGGCACCCACCACCACGCTGGCTAATGTTTGTATTTTTAATAGTGATGGGGTTTCACCATGTTGTCCAGATTAGTCTCGAACTCCTGACCTCAGGTGATCCACCAGCCTCAGCCTGCCAAAATCCTGGGATTAAAGGCATGAGCCGCCATGCCCAGCCTTCAGGCCATTTTAAATTCATCCTATCACATTATTCTGATCTTCCTCCCTCCCAAGACTAGGTTTCCTGTAAGACACGTGGCTGCTGTGGGTTTCAGGTAAGCAACTTAGCCTCAGTGTCTTTATCTGTGAAATGGACATCATAATGGCTAACCCATGGCACTCGGACAATGCAAGTCAGCTTTTTTTTAGCCTTGGAGGGTCCACACCTGATGCATGAACCAAAGTCTGTCTCTTTGCAAGCAATCAGGCCTGGACTTGTGCTCTCATTTTTGTCAAGAAGAAGAGAGTCTATACTGGTGAAACCAGAATCTATTTCAGGTCAAGCAGAACTTCTCTGGAAGTTGGGGTAGCATCCCATGTCCCCACAATTTGCTGCAAGGGGAGCTGGGGCACTCCCAGGAAGTCCACTTTTCCCTGCCAGGAAGCTGAGGAGGCAGTGGGGGCATAAGGGCTTCCTTCATCTCTCCATTTTGTGTGGCTGCAGAATTTGTGCACAGTCCTGGTGGTGTCATAGTTACTCCTGCCACCAACCTGGCAGGCCTCCATTCCTTCTAAATGCAGTCCAGGCCTCTTTCTGCCCTCTCCCACCCAGGGCCTGGGCAGACCCATGGAGGGGAGGCAGGTCCCAGGGTCAGGGCAGGCTGATACCTTGGAAAGAAAGCATTGTGTCATCAGAGACACATCTGGAAGGATGATTTATTTCTGCTCTGGGCTGCCACAGCGGTCTGGCCTTATTTCTGGTTTGCAAGGCCCCCCGGGCCCACGTGCTTAACCACTCTGTTTCATGCTAGAAAGAAGAGAACCATTTAGATGCCTGACTGAATTTTCCTGGAAATTTGGGCCTCCATAGATCTTCCTGGAAACATCTGGAAGCTTATTTGTAAGCTGTTGAGGCACCATCAAGTCCCACATCACAAAGATGCACTGTTTTAAATGAACTTAGAGAAGATTCAGCAAATACATACTCCAGGCTAATTAGACTTTAAACGGTCTTCTTTCTTTTTTTTTTTTTTTTTTCTCACTCTGTCACCCAGGCTGAAGTGCAGTGGCATGATCTAGGCTCACTGCCAGCTCCACCTCCTGAGTTCAAGCCATCCTACTGTCTCAGCCTCCCTGAGTATCTAGGACTACAGGTGTGCACCACCACGCCAGGCTAATTTTTGTATTTTAGTAGAGATGGGGTTTCACCATGTTGGCCAGGCTGGTCTCAAACTCCTGACCTCAAGAGATCTGCCTGCCTCAGCCTCCCAAAGTGCTGGGATTGCAGGCACAAGCCACCATACTCAGCCCGAAACAGGTTTTAAACCTTCTGAACTACTTAATTTTGGAGGATTTTGATTCTATTGATTGAAAACATAAAAATGCAACTCTTCTCTTTCAATGAGCACAAATCCCGATTGCCATCAGGGAAGACTGGCATCTGCCGGCCGGATTGTCACAGAACTCTTGGTTCGATTGTATGGCTGGTGGGAGGCGTGGTCACTGGGAGGGGAGCACCGTGACCGAGCTGTGCCCGGGCTCCGTGGGAGCCACACGTCTCCCTCAAGTGCCTGTTTAGTTATCAAGCCATTAAACCAAGTATCAAAATAAAATGAACTCGGAACCAGGCTTTCAAATTGCTGCATCACAAAGTGTTAATCAAGATTTTCAAAAATAATGAAGCACACTTAATCACATTGCCATTCACTAAGAGTATCATAATTAATATTTGGGTGAGAGTAAAAAGATTGTGTTGTTAATAAATAAGTTATTTTAAATATTGTTTATCTTTAGCTTATCCTTAGAACATCTAGTCAGTGTATGCTTTATTATGAACATAGTGAAATAGTACCATAGTACATGTGTATTGGTGGCACATCTTTGTTTGGGATCCCCTAAAAGCACACCTGAGATAAGGAATGGGTCCAGGTAGTTTATCTGGGAGTTGATTTCAGGAAGCATGAGGCAGGGAGTAGGGAATGAGACAGGGGCCAGGCATGGTGGCTCATGCCTGTAAGCCCAGCACTTTGGGAGGCCGAGGTGGGCAGATTGCTTGAGGCCAGGAGTTTGAGACCAGCCTGGCCAACATGGCAAAATCCCATCGCTACCAAAAATATAAAAATTAGCTGGGCGTGATGGCATGCACCTGTAATCCCAGCTACTCTGGAGACTGAGGCAGAAGAATCGCTGGAACCCAGGAGGCAGAGGTTGTAGTGAACCAAGATCACACCACTGCAAAAAAAAGAGACAGGGAACGTGCATTCAGGACAGGCTCTCCCCACTCCACAGGGCCTTCTGAGAGATGAGGTAGAATGCATTCAAATTGTTCCATCGAGGAATGGGGAAGCTGGGACATTTTCCCTCCTTTTCTGTTTTGTTTTGTTTTTTTTTGGTGGAGAGTTGCTCTTAGGATAACTCCCCAGTACTTTCAAGCTGCCCTCCATGCTGACTAAGCAAACAAAAATCATTTCTCTTAAAAATCAGAGGGGAGGCTGGGCACGGCGGCTCACACCTGTAATCCCAGCACTTTGGGAGGACGAGTCAGGTAGATCACTGGAGGTCAGGAGTTCGAGACCAGCCTGGCCAACATAGCAAAACCCTGTCTCTACTGGAAAAAAAAAAAAAGCCAGGAGTAGTGGTCCACACCTGTAGTCTCAGCTACTTGGGAGGCTGAGGTGAGGTGAGAGAATCACTTGAACACAGTAGGCAGAGGTGGAAGTGAGCCAAGATCATGCCACTGCACTCCAGCATGAGACTCTGTGAGACTCTGCCCCTCCCCCGTCTCCCACCCCCCACCAAAAAAAGGTCAGAGAAAGGCAGAGAGGAGCAAAAGTTGGTGGTGGCAGCCTTGCATGGGCAGTGTCTGCCACAGCTACGGGTGAACCCAGAGGTGGGCTGAGGAGCCGTAGGGTGGGCCAGCGACAGCATCTGCTGAAAGATCTGTGCTTGTGGCCAGGTGCAGTGGCTCACGCCTGTAATCACAGCACTTTGGGAGGCTGAGGTGGGTGGATCACCTGAGGTCAGGAGTTCAAGACCAGCCTGCCAACGTGGTGAAACCCTGTCTCTACAAAAATACAGAAGTTAGCCAGGCATGATGTGGAGATGCCTATATTCCCAGCTACTTGGGAGGATGAGGTAGGAGAATTGCTTCAACCTGGGAGGCACATGTTGCAGTGGCGGATGTCGCCATTGCACTCTAGCCTGGCGATGGAGAGACACTCCGTCTCAAAAAAAAAAAAAAAAAAAAAAGAGAGAGAAAGAGAGATCTGTGATTGTAAACATTTGGCTGAAAGGGGTGAATAACCAAAAACTAAGTAAGGTTGCACAGTGGCTCACACCTGTAATCCCAGCACTTTGGGAAGCTGAGGTGGGAAGGGTGTTTTAGAACAGGAGCTCAAGATCAGCCTGGGCAATGTAGCAAGACTCTGTTTCTACAAAAATTTGGTTTTAAATAAAATGAAAATTAGCAGGGCATGTGGTGCACACCTGTATTCCCAGGTATTTGGGAAGCTCAGCGGTAGGATTCCTTGACCCCAGGAGTTCAAAGCGGCAGTGAGCTACGATTGTGCCACCGCACTCCAGCCTGGGTGAGTCAGCGAAATCTTATCTCTAAAACGAAACAAAACAACAAAACAAAACTGAACAGAGACTACTTATCTTGAGATTTTTACGAAGTGGAATGAACTGGTGATGGGGAGTAACTGCTATTTGAATCCAATCTCCACCCTTGTTATTAACAATGAAAGCCCACCGCGTGCCCTCACCCCCCACCATCTACCCCTTGTCCCTTGGCACCCAGCCCAGGTTATTTCATGGGTAAAATCTATCAAATCCTAAAGGACAAGAAAATAATTGTGCTGCTTTGACTGTCCCAGAGCATAGAAAAAGACCTGCTATGTCCCTAAATGAAGACTTACTGTTAGAATGACGGGCACTCCCCTTGGATTAGTCTACACATTTAGTGTAATTCCAATCAAAGCAAAGGGAAACTCATTCTGTCAAAATTTTTATGCCTTTCTTTTAAGAGCTCCTGAAAGGCACCCCTCGATGCCTTTGAATTTTATTTTTTTAATCAAGTTAATTGAGGTATAATTTCCATACAAAATAAAGTGCATCCATTTGTAGTGTGCACTTTGATGAGTTTGGCAGACGTGTGCACCCATCAAAAGCAACGCTATGACTGAAACAGTGAACATTTCCCACATCCCCCAAAGTTTCCTTATGCCCTCTTCAGTCCCCTTCCCAACACCTGGCCACAGGGACCACTGACCTCCTTCCCGTTACTAGAGATTAGTTTGCATTTTCCAGATTTTATGTAAGTGGAATGATGCCGTGTGCATTTTTTGGTGTCTGGCATTTTTCAGTCTGCATGGTTACCTTGGTATTTAGCCACGTGGTCCGTTCACATATATTACCAAGTAGTTTCCCATTGTACAGATATATCATATTTTGTCAATTCACCTGTTGTTTTGTCATTTATGTTGTTTCCAGTCTTTCTTTGGCTCTTGTGAATAAACAATAAACATTTTTATTTTTATTTTTATTTATTTTTTATTTTTTTGGGAGAGTCTCACTCTGTCTCCCAGGATGGAGTGCGGTGGTCCGATCTCAGCTCACTGCAACCTCCGCCTCTCAGTTTCAAGCAATTCTCCTGCCTCAGCCACCTGAGTAGCTGGGATTACAGGCATGCACCACCACGCCCGGCTAATTTCTGTACTTTTAGTAGAGATGAGGTTTCACCATGTTGGCCAGACTCATCTCAAACCCCTGACATCAGGTGATCCACCCACCTCGGCCTCCCAAAATGCTAGTATTACAGGCATGAGCTACTGCACCCGGCTGAACATTTTTTGTTTGTTTGTTCAAAGCAGAAGAAACCTCAGAAACTGCACGATTTTAGACTTTAGCCCTACCACGCTCGTGAGCTTCCTGTCCAGGAGGACCATGAGTGCCCCGGTTCTACTTAGTGCGGAACCCAAGGTCCTTTCCACCCCTGAGCCACCTGCTAAATTCCCTTACTAGTCCTAGCAATTGTTTTGTAGAGTCCTTAGAATTCTTTATGTGAACAACCATAATTTCCAGGGGATTCTTCCTTTCCAATATTTATGTATTATGTTTCATTTCACATACTATTTTTATTGTATTTTATTTCATTTTACTTTATTTTTATTTATTTAATGTCTCATTGCAATGGCTAAAACTTCCAAGACAATATTGAATAAAAGTGTTAGGAATAAGCATTCTTACCTTGTCTCCAGTCTTGGGGGAAAGCATTTACTATTTCACCTTTAAGGATGATTTTATTATTTATTTTTATTTTATTATTATTATTTTTTAAACGGAGTCTCACTCTATCGCCCGGGCTGCAGTGCAGTGTCACAATCTCGGCTCGCTGCAACCTCTGCCTCCTGGGTTCAAGCAATTCTCCTGCCTCAGCCTCCCTAGTAGCTGGGATTACGGGCTTGTGCCACCATGCCCGGCTAATTTCTGTATTTTTAGTAGGGATAAGGTTTCACTGTGTTGGCCAGGCTGGTCTCGAACTCCTGACCTCAAGTGATCCGCCTGCCTCGGCCTCCCAAAGTGCTGGGATTACAGGCATGAGTCACCATACTTGGCGAAGGATGATTTTAACTGTAGGCTCTTCAAAGGTGTCCTTGATCAGATTGAGGAAATTCCCCTCTATTCCTATTTGCTTCTATTTCAGTTTGCTAAAAAAGTTCTTTAAATCATTAATAGATGTTAAAATATGTCAAGTCTTTTTCTACGTTTATTGAAATGATCCTTTGGTTTTTCTGTTACATTCCGTTAACACGGTAAATTGTATTGACTTTTTTTTTTTGGAGACAGGGTTTTGCTCTGCTTCCCAGGCTGGAGTGCAGTGGTGCTATCTCTGCTCACTGCAGCCTCTGCCTCCCAGGTTCAAGCAATTCTCCTGCCTCAGCCTCCCAAGTAGCTGGGATTACAGGTGTGCACCACCACATCAGCTAATTTTTTGTATTTTTGGTAGAGATGGGGTTTCACCATGTTAGCCAGACTGGTCTCGAACTCCTGGCCTCAAGTGATCCACCCACCTCGGCCTCCCAAAGTGCTGGAATTACAGGAGTAAACACTGTGTCTGGCCTTACATTGATTTTTAAATCTTAAATTAAATGTCTTTGTCAGATTTTGGTGTTAGGTGTTGCTGGTTTCAAAGCAGGGGTTGAGAAGTGTCCCCTCTTCTTCTGTCTGTTTTGCAAAAGGGTGTGTGAGATTGGGGCTATTTCTTCCTTGAAATTATAATAGGCTTCACCAGTGAAGCCATTTGGACCTGGAGTTTTCTCTTTTGGAGGATGTTTAACTATAAATTCAAATTCACTAGTAGATATATAGGACTTTTCAGATTTTGTTGCATCTTGTGTTAATTTTGGCAAGTTGTAGTTCTCAAGGAATTTGTCCATTTTTCTGTTTGTCTTGATCTGCCTGGCTGGATGTTTATCCGTTTTGCTGTTCTTTCCAAAGAACGAAAATGAACATCTGTGGAGCAGCCATGAGCCAGTGCAGAGCGAGGAGCCCAGCCCACTGGACCTGCAGCTTGCAGCACAGCCACCCCGCAGAGCACAGACTTGGTCAGCCAGTTCCCAGCCAACCCACGGAGCCAGGAGCCAGGAGAGATGGCTGAGTTTTAAGAGTGGCTTGTTAAACAGCAATAGCTGACTGATACAGTTCATGGGTATACACTTTATTTAACCAGTTCCCTACAGATGGACGTTTAGCGAAGTGAACTATTTCAAGAGAAGCTTAGCTCCACTTAAAAAAAAACATTTCTGGGCTGGGCACAGTGGCTTATGCCTATAATCCCAGCACTTTGGGGGCCGAGGGGTGGATCACTTGAGATCAGGAGTTCAAGATCAGCCTGGGTAACATGGTGAAACCATGTTGTATTTTTAGTCTCTACTAAAAATACAAAAATTAGCTGGGAGCAGTGGTGAGTGACTGTAATCCCAGCTACTTGGGGGACTGAGGCAGGAGAATCACTTGAAACCAGGAGGTGGAAGTTGCGGTGAGATGAGATTGTACCACTGCACTCCAGTGTGGGCGATGGAGCAAGACTCCTTCTAACTAACTAACTAAATAAATATTAAAAAAAATTTCTGACCAGGTGCAGTCACTCATGCCTGTAATCCCAGCACTTTGGGAGACTTGAGGCAAGAGGATTACTTGAGCTCAGGAGTTCAAAACCAGCCTGGGCAACATAGGAAGACCTTGTCTCTCTCTCTCTCTCTATATATATATGTGTGTGTGTGTGTGTGTGTGTGTGTGTGTGTGTGTATATGTATATAAATTCCTTAAAATCTACTTCTAGAAGAATTGCAGTCATGTTTACACATTTATAATTTTAAAACATATTCCTAAATTATGCTTACCACAGCTATGCTGTTTACATTTCAGCAGTTTATAAGCATCAATTTTCCTCATATTTTCCAACACTGAGTGTTGAAATATTTAATTTTCTGCAATCTAATAATGAAGTATAATATCAATTTAAATTTGCATTCCTCTGGGCGTGAGAGGAGTTGAATAAACTTTTCATATATGCATTGCCCATTTATTTTTCGTCTTCTCTGAATTGCCCTTCATCTTCTTTGTTCTCTTTTGTAGTGTTTTGTCTTTTCCTATTTGTAGGAGATGTTTATGTAATCTGGATATTAATCTTTTGTCTGCTAAAAGTATTGTGAATATTTTCTTGAATTATAAGGGTTTCTAAAAAAACTTTGTAGTATCTTTTATTAGAGAAAAGTTTATTATATTTACACAGTTAAATCTGATAATTTTGGCCGGGCGCGGTGGCTCAAGCCTGTAATCCCAGCACTTTGGGAGGCCGAGACGGGCGGATCACGAGGTCAGGAGATTGAGACCATCCTGGCTAACACGGTGAAACCCCGTCTCTACTAAAACAATACAAAAATCTAGCCCGACGAGGTGGCGGGGAGCCTGTAGTCCCAGCTACTCGGGAGGCTGAGGCAGGAGAATGGCGTAAACCCGGGAGGCGGAGCTTGCAGTGAGCTGAGATCCGGCCACTGCACTCCAGCCCGGGCAACAGAGCGAGACTCAGTCTCAAAAAAAATAAAAAATAAAAAAATAAAAAAATCTGATAATTTTTTTTAATGCTACTATATTTTCCTAAGAATATTTTTCCTATTCTGGCTGGGCACTGTGGCTCACTCCTGTAGTCCCCGCACTTTGGGAGGCCAAGGCAGGCAGATCACCTGAGGCTAGGAGTTTGAGACCAGCCTGGCCAACATGGTGAATTTCTGCCTCGACTAAAAATAATATGAAAAATTAGCCAGGTATGATGGTGTGCACCTGTTGTTCCAGCTACTTGGGAGGCTGAGGCAGGAGAGAACTGCTTGAACTCGGGAGGCACAGAGGCTGCAGTGAGCCATGGTTGTACCACTGAACTCCAGCCGGGCAACAGAGTGAGTCTCTGCCTCAAATATCTATATCTATATCTATATCTATATCTATATCTATATCTATATCTATATCTATATCTATATCTATATCTATATCTCCTATTCAAAGACTATAATCATTAATCATATTTTCTTCTATTATAATACTTTTTATTGCTTTGGGTCTATAAATTATCTGACACTTATTCTGGGGTATTATTTTTAGTATAAGATTCTTTTCCAAAACAACAGGCAGTTCTTCCAACAGTATTTATAATTTCATTACTTCCTCTTTAATTTGAAACGCCAAATTTAAACTAGTTTTTAAATAAGGGTTGTTTCTGGAATTTCTCTTCTACTGATTTCTCATGGTATTATATCAATATTATGCCGTTTTACTGCTGACTTTTTTTTTTCTTTTTGAGATGGAGTCTCGCTCTGTCACCCAGGCTGCAGTGCAATGGTGCAATCTCAGCTCACTGCAACCTCTGCCTCCCAGTTTCAAGCGATTCTCCTGCCTCAGCCTCCCTAGTAGCTGGGACTACAGGCACACACCACCATGCCTGTTTAATTTTTGTATTTTTAGTAGTGATAGGGTTTCATCATGTTGGCCAGTCTGATCTTGAACTCCTGACCTCAAGTGATCCACCTGCCTCGGCCTCCCAAAATGCTGCAATTACAGGCATGAGCCACCACGCTCGGCCTGTATGGATGTTTTAGTCTGATATTTACTCTTCCAAATGAGCTTGAGAATATTAACAAATTCACAATAAAATGTGTGTGGATTTTGTCTGGGATTCCATCAAATATGTAGATTATTTGTAGGGAATCATAGTTTGACAGCATTGAGTCATTGCATTTGATTTATATCTTGATGTTTAGGAGTTCTTATTTTAATGATCTTCAGTAAAAATTATTTGGTTTTCTTACCAAACACCGCATATTCTCACTCATAAGTGGGAGTTGAACAGTGAGAACACATGGACACAGGGAGGGGAACATCACACAACGGGGCCTGTCAGGCGGTGGGGGGTTAGGGGAGGGAGAGCATTAAGAGAAATACCTAATGTAGATGATGGGTTGATGGGTGTAGCAAACCTTCGTGGCATGTGTATACCTATGTAACAAACCTGCACGTTCTGCACTTGTATCCCAGAACTTGATGTACAATTTAAAAAAATTATTTGATTTTCTTCAGGTAGGTTTTACACAATTTTTTTTCTCTCTCTCTCTTTTTCAAGAGATAGGATTTTGCTCTGTCGCCCAGGCCGGAGTGCAGTGGCATGATCATAGCTCACTGTTACCTCCAACTCCTGGGCTCACTTGATCCTCCCACCTCAGCCTCTCGATCAGCTGGGACTAAAGGTGCATGTCACCATGCTTGTCTAATTTTTTATTTGAATTGTTTTAGAGATGAGATATCTTGCTATGTTGGTCTGGCTGGTCTGGAACTCCTGATCTCAAGTGATCCTCCTGCCTCGGCCTCCCAAAGTGCCTGGATTACAGGCATGAACCACCACACCTAGCCACAATTCTTGTTAGGTTTAGTTCTAGAGTTTGTTTTTGTTGTTCTAAAATGAATCTATTGACATGAATCATTTTCTGATATATTAGGCCAAAAATTAGGTTAATAGCATTCATGATATATTCTAATTTTTGCAAAGACTATATCTACATATACAGATAGCTGTATATGTAGGAAATCTTTAGGTGTGTGTATATATATATATAAGGTAAATATACATATATTTATTTTAGGTATACATATATATATAATATATATATATATTTTTGAGACAGCATCTCGCTCTTATTGCCCAGGCTGGAGTGCAATGGTGCGATCTCAGCTCACCACAACCGCTGCCTCCCGGGTTCAAGTTATCTCCTGCCTCAAGCCTCCAGAGTAGCTGGAATTACAGGCCTGCACCACCACACCTAGCTAATTTTGTATTTTTAGTAGAAACAGGGTTTCATCATGTTGGTCAGGCTGGTTTTGAACTCCCAACCTCAGGTGATCCTCCCGCCTCAGCCTTCCAAAGTGCTGGGATTACAGGATAATTGTTTATTTACTTCTCTGTCTCCACTTGGTTGATCTGTTTTAGGGAAGGAACTATATTTTGATTATTTCATGTCTGACACCTGCATAGCACCTGGCACATTGGTAGCTCCAAAACCCTTTTTACATGAATGAATGAATGAATGGAATAAAGGGATAGTGAAGGACCTACATTGAGAGATGACAGTGTCTTTTCCTTCAGTGCACGGCATTTGTTGATTTCTTTAAGTTATTTCTGCTTCCTTGTATTTTCTGAATTTTCTCTTACGATCATGTATTGTGTTGTGATTTAAAGAACAGAAAGAAAAAGATATTCACTTGGAAAAAGTAGAACTATAATGAAAGAGCACCACAAGGTGTACCTCATATACTACAAGTAATTTTTTTTTGTTCTTGAGACAGTGTCTCACTCTGTCGCCCAGGCTAGAGTACAGTGGTGAGATCTCAGCTCACTGCAAACTCTGCCTCCAGGGCTCAAGTGATCCTCCCCGCTCAGTCTCCTGAGTAGCTGGGACCACAGACATGCACCATCATACCTGGCTAATTTTTTGTAGTTTTGGTGGAGATGGAGTTTTGCCATGTTGCCCAGACTGGTCTTGAACTCCTGAGCTCAAGTGTAAATTTTTAAAATGAGAAAAACAGGCTGGGTGCGGTGGCTCACGCTTGTAATCCCAGCACTTTGGGAGGCCAAGGCGGGTAGATCACCTGAGGTCAGGAGTTTGAGACCAGCCTGGTCAACATGGTGAAACCCCGTCTTTACTAAAGATACCAAAAAATTAGCTGGGTGTGGTGGTGCATGCCTGTGATCCCAGCTACTCAGGAGGCTGAGGCAGGAGAGTTGCTTGAACCTGGAAGGTGGAGGTTGTAGTGAGCTGAGATTGTGCCACTGCATTCCAGCCTGGGTGACAGAGCGAGACTCCATCTCAAAAAATTCAAAATAGAATGAGAAAAACATACGCAGTTCCTAAAATGGCTTAGGGGGAAGGCCGTCACCTCTTGGGTGATTCCCATTTCAGTGGCATGGCTTTGCAGCCTGTAAATGGGCTTCGTCCTGCCTTGCTGGTGTCCCTCACCACTTCTGCTGCTCAGTGCAAGGGTCGGCTTGCCTGCTGTTCCTGGCTCTAGGCCCTCAGCAAAGGCCCAGCACAGTTCAAAGGGACTAGAGGGAAGCCAGGGAAAGTAATTCTTTAGTCCCCGAGGTTGTTTTTACATTATGATGATATATGGCATATGTTGCTACAATGACTGGGCACATTTACAGGGAGGGCAGACGGGGAGGCCCTTAGGGCTGGGAGGGCCACCAGGTCAATAATATATGCAACCAGCAAAAGAAAACATCGACCTCATTTCCTCCAGGGAGCAGATGACTGTAACCCTGGAGTCCTGGTTTGCATGTAAATAATGAGCAAGATACCGCGTGGCTACTTGTATCATTGAGGGGAGAGTGAAACAAGAACAAGAAAGATAAATGAGAAAAATATGAGGGCAGCACTTATGGATCTGTGCGAGGAAGTGTCATTCATCAGGTTAATTTTGCTTCCTCTAGAAAGCAGTTCTGTGTTGGAATGCTTCTATGTCTGAGATTTTAAAACGGTTTTGGTATGATTATTATCAATGAAATAATCACTGTCAGTCACAAAAAATCCGTTTCTTTAGAGGATGACTGATGTGCAGTTGCAGCGTTTGGCCCCGGGGCCTGTCATATCCTGACTGCAGTGCTGAGGACTTGCCCCACAAATGATTTGGCTACACTGGGAATCATCTGGAAGGAGGCCAAGGGTGTGTCATTCTGGGGAAGTTTGGTAGCAGCCTAGGACCTCCTCGATCTGAAAGCTCTTGTTTTGCTTTTGCTCCTTCTTTCTCCTTCCTTCCTTCCTTCCTTCCTTCCTTCCTTCCTTCCTTCCTTTTCTTTCTTTCTCTTTCTTTCTTTTCTTTCTTTCTCTTTCTCTCTCTCTTTCCTTCTTTCTTCTTCATCTCTTCCTTCTCTTCCTTCCTTCTTCTTTCTTCCTTTCTTTCTCTTTCTTTCTTTCTTTCTTCTTTCTCTCTCTTTCTTTCTTTCTCTCTTTCTTTCTTCTTTTTCCTTCCTTCCTTCCTCCCTGCCTCCCTCCCTCTCTCCCTCCTTCTCTCCCTCTTCCCTGCATCTCTCCCTCTCCCCTGCCTCTCTCTCTCTCCCCCCTTTCTCTCCCCTTCCTTCCTTCCTTTCTTTCTTTCTTCTTTTTCCTTCCTTCCTTCCTCCCTCCCTCCTTCCTTCTCTCCCTCTCCCCTGCCTCTCTCCCTCTCTCCCCCTTTCTCTTTTCTTTTCTCTTTCTTTCTTTCTTTGTTTCTTTCTTTCTTCTTTTTCTTTCTCTCTTTCTTTCTTTCTTTTCTCTGTCTCTCTCTCTCCCCCATCTTTTTTTTTTTTTTTGGAAACAGGGTCTTGCTAAGTTGCCCAGGCTGGTCTCAAACTCCTAGCCTCAGGTGATCCTCCTGCCTTGGCCTCCCAAAGTAGGAATTATTATCACTATTTTGCCTTAGAGGTGATAATGGTTATATTTTTACATACTTATATTTTGGAGATAACTGCTGAATATTGACGGGTGGAATGATAGAATTTAGGGGATTTGCTTCAAAACGGCCAGGGGAGGCAGTAGGGGGAGGTACAGAAGAAATGAAACTGGCCATGAAGTGACCTTTGCTGATGGATATGTGGGGGCTGACTATGCTGTTTTACCTTTTTACTTGCTTGAAATTTTTGATAAGAAATAAAGCTTCCCAGGTGGTTCTGATGATCAGCCAGAGCTGGGAACTCCTGGCTTGGCTGATCCGCAGAAGCTGATTCCTAGCTATTGTTCTCTGACCTTCCACGTCGTGGAAACTATGATGACAATCAGATCTGGGTCATGTTTCCACTCTAGTTTGGAGGAGATCACAAGATACCTTAACAAGAAAAGGGTCTGGGGACCAGGCGTGGTGACTCACACCTGTAATCCCATAGGCTAGGGTGGGTGGATCAAGAAGTCAGGAGTTCGAGACCAACCTTACCAACATGATGAAACCCTGTCTCTACTAAAAATACAAAAATTAGCTGGGCATGGTGGTGTGCACCTGTAATCCCAGCTACTCAGGAGGCTGAGGCAGGAGAATCCCTTGAACCTGAGAGGCAGAGGTTGCAGTAAGCTGAGATCATACCACAGAACTCCAGCCTAGCGGCAGAGCGAGACTCTGTCAAAAGAAAGAAAGAAAAAAAGAAAGAAAGAAAGAAAGAAAGAAAGAAAGAAAGAAAGAAAGGGAAAGAAAGGAAGGAAGGAAGAAGGGAAGAAGGAAGGAAGGAAGGAAAGAAGGAAGGAAGGAAGGAAAAAGAAAGAATGAAAGAGAGAAAGAAAGAAAGAAAGAAGGAAGGAAGGAAAGAAAGAAGGGAAGAAGGAAGGAAGGAAAGAAGGAAGGAAGGAA
>NC_045454.1:27291197-27305729 GCF_002776525.5 Piliocolobus tephrosceles | reverse complement strand
TAGAAGGAAGGAAGGAAGGAAGGAAGGAAGGAAGGAAGGAAGGAAGGAAGGAAGGAAGGAAGGAAGGGTCTGGGGAAAGGTCCCCTGACAAATTAGTTCATCCAGGACACCAACTGACCTGCATTCCACTCGGAATAGATATTGGATCAAAATTGTCTTGTTCCTTAGAGAAACAGCCTCCTTTCCTATAAAAAGACAGATGGAGTTCTATTTTTAATTAATCATTTATTTATTTTTAAAAACAGAGTCTCACTCTTTGTCCGGGCTGGAGTGCAGTGATGGGATCATAGCTCCACTATAACCTCCAACTCCTGGGCTTAAGTGGTCCTCCTGCCTCAGCCTTCCAAGTAGTCTTGACTACAGGCATGCATCACCATTCCAGGCTAATTTTTAATTTTTTTGGAGAGAGATGGGGTCTTGCTATGTTGCCCAGGCTGATCTTGAACTCCTGGGCTGAAGTGATCATCCCACCTCGGCCTCCCAAAGCACTGGGATTACAGGTGTGAACCTTCACATCCAGCCTCCTATCTTTATTTTGAAAAATAAAATAAATAAAAATTATTAGTTCATTAATTTATTGAACTAATTATTTATTGGATTGCTACTCTATGCCAGGCACTCTGCCAAGCTCTATTGAAGTTCTCAAGGTTTAATCTGGGGCCCAGCATGGTGGCTTACACCTATAATCCCAGCACTTTGGGAGGCAGAGGCGGGTGGATCACTTGTGGTCAGGAGTTCGAGACCAGCCTGGCCAACAAGGTGAAACCTGGTCTCTACTAAAAACACAAAAATTAGCTGAGCATGGTGGCACATGCCTGTAGTCCCAGCTACTTGGGAGACTGAGGCACGAGAATTGCTTGAATCCGGGAGGTGGATGTTGCAGTGAGCTGAGATCGTGCTTCAGTCTGGGCGACAGAGTGAGACTCTGTCTCAAAAAAAGAAAAAAATGTTTAATCTGTAGACCTCTGGGATCCCAGAGATTCTTTCAAGAGGTCTACAAGGTAAAAACTATTTTACAATTTATATTTATTTATGATAATACTAAGATGTCATTTATCTTTTATTTAGGTATTTGCACCGATGGTATAAAAGCAATAGCAAGTAATACTGTTTGTACTTGACATTAATTTGTCAGTGGCACTGACTGTACTAGTACTCATTGTATTCTTCACCACTCACAGTTTATTTAGTTTTACTTTGTATTAATTTTTATGTTTTGAGATAGAATCTCCCTCTGTCACCCAGGCTGGAGTGCAGCAGCACCATCATGGCTCATCACAGCCCCAACTTCTCAGGCTCAAGCAATCCTCCCACCTCAGCCTCCCGAGTAGCTGGGAATACAAGTGTGTGCCACCATAACTGGCTAATTTATTTTATTTTATGTTATTTATTTATTTAAGACAGAGTCTTGCTCTGTGGCCCAGGCAGGAGTACAGTGGCGCAATCACTGCAATCCCTGCCTCCTGGGTTCAAGTGATTCTCCTGCCTCAGCTTCCCTAGTAGCTAGGACTACAGGCATGCGTCACCATGCCTGGCTAACATTTGTATTTTTATTAGAGACAGCGTTTCGACACATTGCCCAGGCCTGGTCTGAAACTGCCAACCTCAGGTAATCCACCCACCTCAGCATCCCTAAATGCTGGGATTACAGGTGTGAGTCTACTCACAGTTTAAAACAATCCAGTTTCACTTAAGAATGTTCCTAAAGAAGCAGTAAGAATTAGTGTTATTAAATTTCAATTCTCGAGTCCACTTCTGAAGATTGTGACAGAGTGAACACAGAACACGATTCCACCACACACTGGGTACAATGGCTTTTCAAGGTGAGACACTGGTGCAGTTGTTTGAGTTGCGAGCTGAACTAGCTGCTTTTTACCATGGAACACTGTTTTACTTGGAAGAAAGGTCTGACACATCAAACTACAGATATTCAAACTCTGGTATTTGGCAGACATTTTCTCAAAAATGAACAAAATGAGCCTGTCACTTCAAGGGAAACAACTGGCAGTATGTTTTGCCAATGATGAAATTCAAGCTTTCAAGTTGAGCATTAGGATTTTGGGAAAATTGTTATCTGCCACCAAGAGCTTGACAGATTCTCAATTTCTTTCTCTCTTTTTTTTTTGAGATGGAATTTCACTCTTATCGCCCAGGCTGGAGTGCAATAGCACGGTCTCGGCTCCCTGCAACCTCTGCCTCCCTGGTTCAAGCGATTCTTTTGGCTCAGCCTCCCAGGTAGCTGGGATTACAGGTGCCTGCCACCATGTCCAGCTAAGTTTTGTATTTTTAGTAGGGATGGGGTTTTACCATGTTGGCCAGGCTGGTCTCAAACTCCTGACCTCAAGTGATCCACCCGCCTCGTCCTCTCAAAGTGCTGGGATTACAGGCATGAGCCACTGCACCTGGCCAGCTTCTCAATATTCAATGTTTTAGATGAGATCACTAGTGATATTTTTTAAATGTGAATTTTGATATTGTATAATAAAACTGACATTTGGAAGCTTTGCATAGCTTTGCGAACCAACATTTTCCAAATGACCAATGCGTGATGTTACAAAACTATTCCAAGTGCAAGATGGGTATTACCAAGTAATCCTTCTCCCACCTAGGACATAGAAAGGGAGAAACAGCATTTTTCCCACCCTAGCAAAAGCAGGAAAACTGCAAAAGCAAACTTTCTCTTGAACCTACTGGAAAGCTGAAGGGCAGAGCAACTGTGTAGCCTGAAATCTAAGGAAAAACAGGTGTCTCCCCAGTGATAGATGGGACATGAGCTCCAGCTCACCTGTGTGCAGTATAAGAGGAAGGGGTTCCTAGTGCCATATGTGAGAGAAAACATTATTCAGCTAAAACTTTTAGCAAATTTGCTGGAGCCTGAGTGCAAACGAGGGTAGGCATATAGAGCCCTAGGCACTGTAGACTCAAGGAGAGTTTTCACAGACCTCCAGTTCATGAGAAAGACCAGGAGCAGAGCAGGACACCAGAAACCACCTGCCTCATTGGTACAGTGCTAGAGACTGGTGACAACAGAAGAACAATGAGGCTCATAAATTTGCAAAGGAGAGCTTTATTTCTCACAAAGGTTTGCAGCCTGCAGGGTGGCCATTCTGACAGGCTGGGAAGCGTAGCCTCTGGTCAGAAGCCAGAACAGTCACTTCAAGGGAGGGGCAAAGGGAAGAGGAATTTATGCTCAGCGGGATGGCCGAACATACATATTTAATAAGATAGAGGAGTCATGAATATTTATGAAAGGAGAAACACATGTACAAATGAGCTTCATGCCCCTTCATGGGTCCCATGTACAAAAGCATGGCAGTATCAGCCTGATTCAAGGGTGGAGCTTTCAGCCCTCTAATATCAAAAGGTGACATGAAGATGCCAAAACCTTTACTGAGCATTGCCATGGACTGGCCAGACCATGGAGGTCTCTTATCAGGCAAAAAAGAAGGGACAGCCTCAGGTGGTTGTAGGTGATATCAGTCTTTTGAAAGGGCTGGTTTCTGGTTAACGCCTAATTGTAGTTAGTGAGGGAGGCAGCGTAAGGACGAGGTGCTCCGGACCCCCCATCCCATCATGGCCAAGCATTCTGTTTTCAAGGTGACTCCGCGTTCCCTTGGCCAAGAGGTGGTCCATTCAGCCAGTTGGGTGGGGTTGGCGGCGGTGGGGGCTTAGAATTTTATTCATATTTCTCAATAGGATTGGCCACATTTGTGGGAAAGGCACAAACACCATCCAGACCCTTCATTTCTTTCTTTTTTTAAATTATTATTATACTTTAAGTTCTAGGGTACGTGTGCACAACATGCAGGTTTGTTACATGTGTATACATGCGCCATGTTGGTGTGCTGCACCATTAACTAGTCATTTACATTAGGTATATCTCCTAATGCTATCCCTCCCCACTCCCCCTGCCCCACGACAGACCCCTGTGTGTGATGCTCCCCACACTGTGTCCAGGTGTTCTCATTGTTCAATTCCCACCTATGAGTGAGAACATACAGTGTTTGGTTTTCTGTCCTTGCAATAGTTTGCTCAGAATGATGGTTTCCATCTTCATCCATGTTCCTACAAAGGACATGAACTCATCCTTTTTTATGGCTGCATAGTTTTCTGTGGTGTATATGTGCCACATTTTCTTATTCCAGTCTATCATTGATGCACATTTGGGTTGGTTCCAAGTCTTTGCTATAGTGAATAGTGCCACAATAAACATACGTGTGCATGTGTCTTTATAGCAGCATGATTTATAATCCTTTGTGTATATACCCTTTAATGGGATGGCTGGGTCAAATGGTATTTCTAGTTCTAGATCCTTGAGGAATCGCCACGCTGTCTTCCACAATGGTTAAACTAGTTTACAGTCCCACCAACAGTGTAAAAGTGTTCCTATTTCTCCACATTCTCTCCAGCACCTGTTGTTTCCTGACTTTTTAATGATTGCCATTCTAACTGGTGTGTGATGGTATCTTATTGTGGTTTTGATTTGCATTTCTCTGACGGCCAGTGATGATGAGCATTCCTTCATTTCTTTTTTGAGTCGGACTCTTGCTTTGACACCCAGGGTGGAAAGCAGCAGCGCAATCCTGGCTCACTGCAATGTCTGCCTCCCGGGTTCGAGTGATTCTCCTGCTTCAGCCTCCTGAGTGGCTGGGATTACAGGCATATGCCACCACACCTGGCTAATATTTGTATTTTTAGTAGAGACAGGGTTTCACTGTGTTGCCCAGGCTGGTCTCAAACTCCTGCCCTCAGGTGATCCATCTGCCTTGGCCTCCCAAAATGCTGGGATTCCAGTCATAAGCCACTGTGCCTGGCCCAGACCCTTCATCTCTACTCCCCTAGAAAACAAAAACTGTAAGCTGCCGTAGGGAAGTGGGGAGGGATTACTGAGAAAGTCCTGCCTCTGAGACCCAAGGACACAGGAAGCATGAAGTAACAAGTAACTGCAGTTTTCCCATTAGGAGGGGCAAGAGTGTGGGGACAGCCCCTTGAGGTGTGAGTGCACAAAGAAGGCCAGAAACTGAGGGTGAGGAAGAAATATTAAGACAGACCCTTGGGAGGTAATCCCAGGGCTTTGGGAGGCCGAGGCAGGAGGATTGCTTGAGGCCAGGAGTTCAAGATCAGCAACATGGCAAGGCCCAGTCTTGACAAAAAAAATTTAAAAATTAGCCAGGTGTGGTGATGCACAGCTGTAGTCTCAGCTACTTGAGAGGCTACAGTGGGAGGATAAATTGTTTGAACTCAGGAGTTGAATGCTGCAGTGAGTTGTGATTGCAACCACTACACTCTAGCCTGGGTGACAGCAAGACCTTGTCTCAAAGAAAGAAGGAAGAAAGAAAGAAAAAAAGAAGGAAGGAAGGAAGGAAAGAAGGAAAGAAGTGTTAGATATGAGTTCTAAGTTTCTTTTCAAAGAGTCAATATGTCAGTATGTTCAATTCTTTACCTTCTACTTTTAAACTTAACTTCCTCATAAAGCAACCTTTTTCGATTACTTGCTCCACCCTGACTCATTTCAATCACCTGCTCCACCCTGACTCATTCCGATTACCTGCTCTGTCATAATCATTTTTCCCACCAAACCATTCACCCCGTTATTAGCCAATCAGAATTAGTTTAGCCTGTGCGGGCTAACTCTACCAATAGGGGAACAACACAGCAGCAGGGGCCATATGCGTCAGGGATAAGAACCTCTTCCCCTTCCTTGTCCAAATATGTGCTCACCATTGCTCCAACTGTAAGGGCGCACACTTCTATTGAAGTACCTTGCCTTGCTGAGAATTAAAAGAAAATTTTATATTCAAGTGCTATTTGTTTTGTGGCACTGAAGCTTTATACATAACAGGAGGAAGGACAGAAGGGATGGAGGGAGGGAGGGAGAAAGAAAGACACTGAAGCAACTCAACCCCCATCCGAAGCACAAGGTAATTCTAGAGGAATCTGAACCTAGTGTAACACTGATGGAAACCATGGCAATAACAAAACCCAGATTGACTCCTGACGGGATTGCCTCAACTTCCCATTGGTTGCTTTCCGCAACCAATCAGATGGATTGTGGGCCGCCACTTCGTTTACACGAGTTGACCACTAAGTGGCCAATGGGAAACCTGTACAGAGTATTTGGACCTAACAAGATTCTGTATCGGGGCCCTTGAGCCCATATGCTCGAGCCTGCTCCTGCACTGTGGAGTGTACTTTCATTTTCAATAAATCCCTTAATTGCTTCCTTGCTTTGTGTGTTTTGTCCAACTCTTTGTTCAAGATGCCAAGAACCTGGACACTCTCCACTGGTGACACTGAGAGGGGTTGTGGGAACTCTCAAATTTCTGTTGGTTAATTTTCGTATTTTTAGTAGAGATGGGATTTCACCATGTTGTCCAGGTTGGTCTCAAACTTCTGACCTCAAGTGATCCACCCACCTCGGCCTCCCAAAGTAAGTCCGATGACTCAATGCTGAGCCTGCAATTGCCTGTTTCTGCTGTTTCAGGGTAGCTCTGTATATGTCTGGTTCCTGCTGTCCTCCCTGCCCCACACAGGAGGCCTCTGGGCAAGACACACAGCCATTCCTTGAGAGTTGCTCTGCACCTGCTGTCTACATTTGCTACAGAAGGGCCCAGATGAGTGTCTGCACAGGTAGGTCTTGCCGTTCAAGATCGAGCCTTGCAAAGCACACCAGGAGAAATGGATTTTGGTATGTTAGACAGGTAGGCAGTCTTCGTCCTAGTTTTGTTTTGTTTTGTGCTTAGTAACTGCTGTTGCAACCATAATATTTTCTTCCTTCTTTCTTTCCTTCTTTCTGAAATTGTGCCTCAAAGAGTTAAAGAAATCAGTAACTCTGGGCACAGTGGCTCATGTCTGTAATCTCAGCACTTTGGGAGGCTGAGGCAGGAGCACTGCTTGAGCCCAGGAGTTTAAGACCAGGCTGGATAACACAGTGAGAACCAGTCTCTACATAAAATAAAAATTAGCTGGGCATGGTAGTGCGTGCCTGTCGTACCAGCTACTCAGGAGGTTGGGGCAAAAGGATTGCTTGAGTCCAGGAGTTCGAGGCTGCAGTGAGCCACGGTTGTACACCACTGCACTCCAGCCTGGGCAACGGAGGGAGACCCTGTCTCACAAAAATGACAACAGCAACAAAAAACAGTAAGTAACAGAAGTTCTTGAGCTTGCAGGATAGCGGATAAGAAAAGAAACAACTTGCTGAAATGCTGAAAATCCTTTCATTTGTAAGATAACAAAACTGGCTGAAATCAGTTGGAACCAGTGTGGACAGCTAGAGTCTGTGCAGAACCAGCTTGCTGACGTCACAGCCTGAATTTCCATCATGTTTCAGATAGCTCCCTCTGAATTTGCACATGTGACCCATGAGTTAGCATGAGAAGATAACCGTGAATCCTCAAGGACTCTGCCATCTCCCCCTTCCTTCCACTAATCTAATCCAACCCCAAACCTTGTCTAATAAAATGGCTGCCTTAAAGCCAGCAGGGAGACAGATTTGAGCTGGATGCCTGTTTCCTTGGGAGTCAACTTTTCTTTCTACCTTTTTGTTGAGACAGTCTCACTCTGTGCCAGGCTGGAGTGCAGTGGCACAATCTCTGCTCACTGTAGCCTGGGTTCAGGCGGTTCTCCTGCCTCAACCTTCCGAGTAGTTGGCATCCGCCACCACACCCAGCTAATTTTTGTAGTTTTAGTGCAGACAGGGTTTCACCATGTTGGCCAAGCAGGTCTTGAACTCCAGACCTCACCCGGCTGACCCTTTTTTTTTTTTTTTGAGACAGAGTCTCACTCTGTCGCACAGGTTGGAGTGCAATGGTGTGATCTCTGCTCACTGCAAACTCTGCCCCCTGGGTTCATGCCATTCTCCTGCCTCAGCATCCTGAGTAGCTGGGACTACAGGCACCCGCCACCACGCCCGGCTAATTTTTTGTATATTTAGTAGAGACCGGGTTTCACCATGTTAGCCAGGATGGTCTCAATCTCCTGACCTCATGATCCACCCGCCTTGGCCTCCCAAAGTGCTGGGATTACAGGTGTGAGCCACTGCGTCCGGCCCCGACTGACCCTTTTAAACTTTACCTCAAATATATAGCGGTGGCTGTTTTCAATTTCTGTATAAATGGATTCACACTCTAGATATCCTATGACTTGTTTTCTTTCTATAACAATATGAATAATTGGCCAGGCATGATGGCTCACACCTGTAATCCTAGCACATTGGGAGGCCGAGGCAGGCAGATCACCTGAAGTCAGGAGTTCCAGATCAGCCTGGGCAACATGGTGAAACCCTGTCTCTACTAAAAATGCAAAAATTAGCCAGGCATGGTGGTGGGCATCTGTAATCCCAGCTACTCGGGAGATTGAGGCAGGAGAATCACTTGAACCTGGGGGGGACGGAGGTTGCAGTGAGCCGAGAATGCACCATTGCACTCCAGTCTGGGCAACAAAGTGAGATTCCATCTTAAAATATATTTACATATATATAAATAATTATTTTGTCCTGGAGGTTATAGGTTGTTTTACTGTGACATTAGGAAAGATACAGCTAGCAGACAGGTCAATGATTTCATGAATATTATTAAATCTTTACATTAAAAATATGAGTTGGGGCCAGGTGTGGTGGCTCACACCTGTAATCCCATCACTTTGGGGGGCTGAGGCAGGCAGATCACCTGAGGTCAGGAGTTCAAGACCTGCCTGGCCAACATGGTGATACCCTGTCTCTACAAAAATACAAAAATTAGCCAGGCATGATGGCAGCTAATCCCAGCTACTCAGCTATAATCCCAGCTACTCAGGAGGCTGAGGTGGGAGTATCGCTTGAATCTGGGAGGCAGAGGTTGCAGTGAACTGAGATTGCGCCTACATATACACATATGAGTTGGGGCTGGGTGCGGTGGCTCACACCTGTAATCCCAGCACTTTGGGAGGCCAAGGCAGGTGGGTCACTTGAGGTCAGGAGTTGGAGACTAGCCTGGTCAACATGGTGAAATCCTGACTCTACTAAGTACAAAAATTAGCCAGATGTAGTGGCGCATGCCTGTAATCCCAGCTACTCAGGATGCTGAAGCGTAAGAATTGCTTGAACCTGGGAGGTGGAGGTTGCAGTGAGCCAAGATTGTGCCACTGCACTCCAGCCTGGGTGATAGAATGAGACTCTGTCTCAAAAAAAAAAAAAAAAAAAAATATATATATATATATATATATACATATATATATGTGTGTGTGTGTGTATAAACAAGCACAGAAGTCAATGACTTCATGAATATTATTAAGTTAAATATTTACATTAAAAATATAAGTTGAGTTTTGCATACACCGCCATTGCCTCCAGGGGCCCCATACTATCAGCCATGGTTAACCCCACCAAGTTCTTCAATGAGCCCCTGGGCCGCATCTCCATCCAGCTGTTTGCAGACAAGTTTCCAAAGACAGCAGAAAGTGTTCATGCTCTGAGCGTTGGAGAGAAAGGATTTGGTTATAAGGGTTCCTGCTTTCACAGAATTATTCCAGGGTTTATGTGTCAGAGTGGTGACTTCACACACCACAATGGCACTGGTGGCAAGTCCATCTATGGGGAGAAATTTGATGATGAGAACTTCATCCTGAAGCAGACAGGTTCTGGCATCTTGTCCAAGGCAAATGCTGGACCCAACACAAACGGCTCCCAGTTTTTCATCTGCACTGCCAAGACTGAGTGGTTGGATGGGGAGTATGTGGTCTTTGGCAAGGTGAAAGAAGGCATGAATATTGTGGAGGCCATGGAGGGTTTGGGGTCCAGGAATGGCAAGACCAGCAAGAAGATCACCACTGCTGACTGTGAATGACTCTAATAAGCTTAACTTGTGTTTGTTTTGTTTCGGTTTTGAGAAGGTTTCACTCTTGCCTTCCAGGCTGGAATGCAATGTCACAATCTCGGCTCACTGCAACCTCTGCCTCCCAGGTTCAAGTGATTCTCCTGCCTCAGCCTCCTGAGTAACTGGGATTATAGGTGAGCAGCACCACATCTGGCTAATTTTTGTATTTTTAGTAGAGACAGAGTTTCACCATGTTGGACAGGCTGGTCTTGAACTCCTGACCTCAGGTGATCCGCCCACCTTGGCTTCCCAAAGCGCTGAGATTACAGGCTTGTGCCACTGTGCCCAGTCGACTTATGTTTCATCTTAACCTTGAGACCATTCCTTCTGTAGCTTGGGAGAGCACTCCTCCACCCCATTTGCTCACAGAGTCCTAGAATCTTTGTGCTGTCACTGCAGTTCCCTTTGAGCTCCAAGATTTCCTTCTTCCCTTCCATGCCTAGCTGGATTGCAGAGTCAAGTTTATGATTATGAAATAAAAACTAAATAACGACAACAAAAAATATGAGTTGATTTAAATAAAAATATCAAGTAAGTATTAGTATAGGCGGCAAGCGGATATGGCAAAAAAAAATCACTAAAATTTGAATACGAATGGCTAAAATTCAGGAAATATGGCTTTAATAAAAACAGATAGAAGTTGTGGCATATGCTTGTAGCCCCAGCTGACGCCCAAGAGAGAGGAGTGCTTGAGCCTGGAAGTTCAGGGCCAGCGTGGGCAACATAGTGAGACCTCGTCTCAACAACAAAAATGAAAAAAAATCAACAACAACAAAAATAAACACAGATACATCTAAAATTGCTCTGGCCCTTTGGAACAGGTCTGCCCTGATGTGGTGCTTTATGGGCCTGGGCACCCTGGCAGAAGCCCTTTCTGGCACAAGGAGAAGCTGATGAGATTCATGCTTACTGCCAGCTTGCTCCAGGCCACTTTCAGCCACCAGCACCATGGCCTTGTGCCTCCCTAGTCTCTGTTCTCTCCCTGGGATTTCCCCCAGGCTTGACTCTTCTCTCTTCTCCTCTCAACTCCTCTTGCAACCTGGCATGGATCAAACTGGCTTCCTAGTTTCTGTCCCCCAGCTCCATTCACCCTTGAGCACTGGCCTCACTTCGTCACCTCTTTCTGTATCTACACCCTTTGCCACTTCACTTTGCAGTGCCCTCTCAATGTGACTCTGGGCTGGCCATGACACCTGTGTTGACCAACCGAACCAGGCTGAAGTGACAGTGCACCAGTTCCAGAGGCCCTGAGTGTCTCCATGCTGTCTTGTGCATTTCTGCCATCTCTAAGAGAAGGACGAAATCAGCAGGTCCTAGGATAAGGGTGAAATATATGGAGCAGAGCTGCCTCAGCCAAGCCTTCAACTTCCAGTAGCACTCCAGCTCTCCCACAAACTCATGAAAAATAAGACATCACTGTTTTTCTCAGCCATTGAGCTTTGGAGTGTCCATGTGTCGGTTAGCTGTTGCTGTGTATTTGTTACACAGCACATGGACACATGGACACAAAGCAGCAGCCCCTGGCCCCCACCCCTGTTCAGTGACTGCTGTACCCATACACAGAGCAGAAAATTCTTGCACAAGTGGGATCAAGCATTTTCCCACTTTCTTTTTTTATTTTTTTTGAGACGGAGTCTCGCTCTGTCGCCCAAGCTGGAGTGCAGTGGCCGGATCTCAGCTCACTGCTAGCTCCACCTCCGGGGTTCACGCCATTCTCCTGCCTCAGCCTCCCGAGTAGCTGGGCCTACAGGCGCCCACCACCTCGCCCGGCTAGTTTTTTGTATTTTTAGTAGAGACGGGGTTTCACCGTGTTAGCCAGGATGGTCTCGATCTCCTGACCTCGTGATCCACCCGTCTCGGCCTCCCAAAGTGCTGGGATTACAGGCTTGAGCCACCGTGCCCGGCCGCATTTTCCCACTTTCATAACCATGCCCCATGGCGTCGCCACTGATATTGCTCTGACTAGCACTGGGAAGAGGAGGTAGTGAGGGCAAATGGAGCTCCTTTTGCCCAGTCCAGGGAGCAATAGGCAGCTGTCACCCACAAACGACATGGCTCCCACAATCTACTTCCCAGAAGACAGTCCTGCCTAGCTGGGACTGGAGGTAGATACAATTTAGAGGTGTATTCCAGCCCCAGGGTGCGGGGTGAGGCCTGGGGATGCGTGCCTGCCCACAAGACAGTATTGGAATCTTCATGTCCGCCAGATTCTGGGCCTCTCTCCTGTGTCACAGATGGGAATTCTTTCCACATTCTTGCCAGTGGACCTTCTCACTCTTTTCCAGGCTCCTTGGAGGTCACTGCCCTGATGATAACATGGTCTTCCCTTCAAGGAAGCCACGTTTCTATGAGGGCTCTGGCATGTGCATTGGTGAGTCGAAGCTTGACTGTGTTATAGCTTCTCTGCTGTTAGTGTGGGGCTTGGGGGTTTTTACTTTAACCACATGGATTAGTCAGGGTCGTCCAGAGAAACAGAACAAACAGGATACAGTGGCGCTATAGACATAACTATAGACGTAGAAGAGGGGATTTATGATGGAGAATGGCCTGAGTGATTGGGAGCCTAAGAAGTCCCATAGTATGTCGTCTGCAGGTTGAAGAACCAGGGAAGTTGATGGTGTCATTCGGTTTGAGCTTGAAGTTCTGAGAACCAGGAGCTTCTATGTCCCAGGGCAGGAGAAGGTGGATGTCCCAGGTACAGAAGAGAGTGAATTTGCTTTTCCTCTGTCTTTTTGTTCTATCTGGGCTGGTGGATTGAATGTCGCCCACCTGTATTGGTGAGGGCAGATGTGTTTTACTCGGTCTACTGATTCGAATGCCAATCTCTCTGAAAACACCCTACCAGATGCACCCAGAAATAATGCTGCACCTGCTATCTGGGTATCCTTTAACCCAGTCAAGTTGACACCTAAAAGTGACCAGCACACCACACTTTCACAAACACATGGGTGCTTGCGGACTCGCCTTTTACAATGGTTTTGCCTGCCTCCTCCACAAGCACAGGCAAAGTCAGTTTCAAGGACAGGAGACCCCACTGTTGCTTGGTGTACTGGTGATCTAAACAAATACATGCATTAAAGGGAATTTCTGTCATTTTTTAGCCACCATACTGTCATCCCTGGTCCTCATGACCCCTTGATTTCTTTCTGAGGAATGCCCTCCCTCCCACTGTTATAACAGAGGGGCCAGGCCCTCCGTCTGTCTCCCAGCTCTAGGAGAGCCCGAGATTGAGCCCCAGGCCAGAGCTCAGCCAATCAGAGGCTGTCCTGTGACCAAGTGATGCCGGGACTGATGGATGGCTGGAATGTGTGGTACACAGATGCAACAGCATCACGCTAACCAGACCGTGTCCCTGTGAGAGCTGGGGTGGGACTCCACTGCTCGCCAGGGCTCCCAGGAGCTCTGCCTGCCCTCAGCTTCCTGTGCAGGCGCTCTGCACCCCCTCTTTTTAAAAAAAAATTAAAAAAAATTTTTTAGATGAAGTCTCACTTTGTAGCCCAAGTTGGAGTACAACAGTGTGATCTCAGCTCACTGCAACCTCTGCCTCCTGCGTTCAGGTGGTTCTCCTGCCTCAGCCTCCCAAGCAGCTGGGATCACAGGCATGCACCACCACGCCCTGCTAATTTTTGTATTTTCAGTAGAGACGGGGTTTCACCATGTTGGCCAGGCTGGTCTCGAACTACTGACCTTAGGTGATCCCCCTGCCTTGGCCTCCCAAAGTGCTGGGATTACAGGCGTGAGCCACCGTGCCTGGCTGCACCCTCTCTAGTTGATCCTTCTTGCTTGGTTAGGCAGAGACAGCCTCCAGTTCTTACAACTACAAGGCCCACACATGAAGGACAAAATGTTTTGGTTAATAATGTTTTCATGTGTGTAAGTCCTGTTTTTGTTTTCCAGTTGAGTTGAAAGTTCCTTCTGGGTAGGAACTCTTTTTTTCGTTTATCCTGGGTTCAGTACTTGGCATGCAGTAGATTCTAGGGCAGAGCTGGAGGCAGGGGCAGGCTGCCTAGAGCCAGAAGGCTTGTATTGAGGTCCGTCCCTGCATTCACTCACTGTGGGACCTTGGCTGAGTCCCGCAGCATTTTCAGTCTAGACATTGCATCAGTTAAACGGGTGTGATGCTTATAATGATCACCCTCCTTCTCGGCCTCAGGCCTTTGTAAGGTTTTAATGAACGAAGGCTGAAGAAGCTCCACAGAGATGGTGACTTGCCCAGAGCACAGCTCTTGCCCTCAAGGAAGAGCCACTTGAGCAAATAGGCAACTGGAAACAAGACGGCTTCATGGGTATGTGTGAGTTACACAGGGCTCTGCACTCAGAAGAATCACATGACCGACTTAGGCTCTGCAGCTGCCATCTTGAAATTCTTAATAACTTTTGAACGGTGTTGGGGGTGGGATTGCGGGGGGACAGTCCACACTTTCATTTTGCACTGGGCCACACAAATTATGTAGCCAGTTCTGATTAAAAAGCAGCAAGAACTAACATGAGGCTGGACATAGAAACCAGACCCCAGAGCACATACTATATGAGTCCATTGGTATGAAGTTTGAAAACAGGTGGCACTAACCTAAAGGATTGGAAGTTGGAATAGTGGTGACCAGGGCTAGTGGGAGGAAGGGATGGTGGATGGTGAACAAAAGGACCTTGGAGGGCTCCTAGGGTTCTAGGAATCCTTCCC
>NC_045454.1:27221677-27291097 GCF_002776525.5 Piliocolobus tephrosceles | reverse complement strand
TTTTTAGTAGAGACGGAGTTTCACCATATTGGCCAGGCTGGTCTTGATCTCCTGACCTCATACAAGAATGCATATGGTTTTAAAAACTCTTTCTCTTCTTGATTTCTTTTTTAAAAACGTATTTTTTATTTCAATAGGCTTTTGGAAAACAGGTGGTATTTGGTTACATGAATAAGTTCTTTAGTAGTGATTTCTGAGATTTTGGTGCACCCATCACTCAAGTAAAAATGTTCTCTCTTTCTTTCTTCCTCCCTCCCTCCCTCCTTTCCTTCCTTCCTCCCTTCCTTCCTTCCTTCCTTCCTTCCTTCCTTCCTTCCTTCCTTCCTTCCTTCCTTCCTTCCTTCCTTCCACAGAATCTTATTCTGTTGCCCAGGCTGGAGTGCAGTGGTGCCATTATAGCTCACTGTAGCCTCAACCTCCTGGACTCAAGTAATCTTCCTGCCCCAGCCTCCTGAGTAGCTAGGACTACAAGAATGTGTCAACATGCCTGGCTAATTAAAAAAAAAAATTTATAGAGAAGGGATCTCACTATGTTGCCCAGACTGGTCTTGAACTCCTGACCTCAAGTGATCTTTCCACATCAGTCTTCCAAAGTGCTGGGATTGCAGGTATGAGCCACCTCGCCCAGGCTTAGAAATGTTCTCTTTCTTGACCTGAGAGCTGGATATACAAGCTTGCTCACTTTGTTAAAATTCACTAAGGATTTGTGCACTTTTCTGCATATGTGTTAAACTGCAGTACAACGTTAAAAGAAAATGTGTGAAATGATGTACACATTGCAAAGGAAAGGCCAGGGAGCCGAGCTTGACCCACCTTGGGGGTGCTCAGAGAAGGCTTCCCTGGAGAGGGGTCTGGGTAAGATCCTGAAGGAGGAGGGTGGGAGTTGGGGAGTTTTGTGGCTCCCTACTAAGGGATGATGTGCCTGTCTGGCAGGAGCTAGGCACATGCATGGCCCAGGAGAGCATCTGCTTGTACTGAGTCTGGCTCTGCCTGGGAGCTTGAGGATGCGAAGGAATTGGAGACACAAAGACCAGCCCATGGGGGCCCTGGACTCCACCCTCTGGGCTCGAGATTCCAGCTGCAGTGTGGAGGGCAGCCTGGGGTGGGAGATGGGAGGCAGGGAGACCCTGCAGAGGCCGCTGGACTTTCCAGGTAAGCAGCGTTGGGCTGGAGGAGTGTAGACAGGAGAATGGATTCTGGAGACTTTTTTTTCCAGTGGTAGCTGTGGTGGTTTTCACATAGGATCACAAATTCCTTGGCATTTGTCCCATCAAGAGATGAAGTCTAATTTCATCCCTTATTTTTTATTTTTATTTATTTTTTCTGAGATGAAGTCTTGCTCTCTTGCTCAGGCTGGAGTACAGTGGTGCAATCTCAGCTCATTGCAACCTCCGCCTCCGCCTCCCAAGTTCAAGCGATTCTTCTGCCTCAGCCTCCTGAGTAGCTGGGATTACAGGCACATACCACCACACCCGGCTAATTTTGTGTTTTAGTAGTGATGGGGTTTCACCATGTTGGCCAGGGTGGTTTCAAACTCCTGACCTCAGGTGATCCACCTGCTTCGGCCTCCCTAAGTGCTGGGATTACAAGCACGAGCCACTGCACCTGGTTTTTTTTTTTTTTTTAGACAGAGTCTCACGCTGTCGCCCAAGCTGGAGCGCTGGAGTGCTATGGCATGATCTCAGCTCACTGCAACCTCCACCTCCTGGGTTCAACCAATTCTCATGCCTCAGCCTCCCGAGTAGCTGGGATTACAGACGCCTGCCATCATGCCTGGCTAAGTTTTGTATTTTTAGTAGAGATAGGGTTTTGTTATGTTGGTCAGGCTGGTCTCAAACTCCTGACCTCAAGTGATCTGCCCACCTCGGCCTCCCAAAGTGCTGGGATTACAGGCGTGAGCCATGTTGCCCGGCCTAATTCCATCCCTTTTGAATGTGAGCTGGCCTTAGTGACTTGCTTCTGATGAGTACAATGTGGCTGAAGGGATACTGCGCGACATCCCAAGCTAGATTAAAAAAGGTCATGCCATTTCTGCCTGGCTCCCTTGGAACTCAACAGCCGTCCTGCGAAGAAGCCCAAACTATAAGGAAAGGCCACATGCAGGTGATCTGGTTGACTGCCCTACGGAGATCCCAGGTGACAGTTAATCTCAAGTCCAGATCTGTGCAAGCAGAAGTTTTCAAGACAACCTCAGCTGCATGAGCCTCTGAATGAGAGCTGCCTGCTGCCTGGCTGGGAGCCGTGATTTTTGCCACTAAGTTTGGCTGGTTTGTTAGCAGCAAGAAAACAGCAGCCTAGGCTGTTTCGAGGAATTACTAGAGCTTAAAAAATTCCCACCACCCAGGTCATGCCCAAGCATTATTTTTCAGAGTTCCCAACGCGCATCCGAGGTTGAGAAGCACTGCAGGAGGCCAACCCTGAGGCCTCCGAACCTCAGTGGAGACAGCAGGCTGGGTTGACTTCATGACTTTCCTTGCCGCCACCTCCCTTCACTCAGCTCTCTTTTGTCCCCGCCCACTTGTTTCCATCTTCAGTTCCTGGCAGCTGAAAGGGATCCATTTAAGTGGCAGGGACTTTGAAATCAGTGTATCAGTCCCTGATGCTTGTTTATTTTCAAAGCAACATAGGAGAATGGATGTGGAGGGGAAGCGGGGAGGCTCTTAAGGGCAGAAGTGGGAATAGGGTTGCCAGATAAAATACATTAAATTTGAATTTCAGATAAACCATGAATTTTCTTTTCGGTAGAAGGATGCTCCAAATATTACATGGACATACTTATACTAAAGGATTACTTGTTGCTCATCTGAAATTCAAATTTAGTTGAATGACCTATATTTTTATTTGCTAAACCTGGCAACTCTAAGTGTGAAGCCAGGTCAAGGTGACACCCAGGACTCATCTAGGGATGTTTGCAGACTCCCAAGTCCCTTCACCAGCAAAGCAGGAGACCTCTCAGGAATCCCCAGGCTCTTCCTCTTATTTAGGGAAAGTGAGGCTCCAAGACAGGAAGTAACACATTCAAAACAGGCAATTCTTGGTTTGTACATTATCGTGGTCACTAAACCCACGTATTTTGAAACCATGTTCTTGCTTTTTGCATGAAGGTTTTTGTATTGACATAAATTTTCAACTCTGTTGGGTAATGCCTGGGAGTGTGATTGCTGGGTTGTGTAAGTCTATGTTTGACTTTGTAAGAAACTGCCAAACTGTCTTCCAGAATGGCTGCACCATTTTATCTTCCCACCAGGAATGAAAGAGAGTTTCAGTTTCTCTACATCCTTGCCAACACTTATCTTCCTTTAATTAAAAAAAAATTTAAGGCTGGGTGTAGTGACTCATGCCTATAATCCCAGCACTTTGGGAGACTCAGGTGGGCAGATCACTTGAGGTCAGGAGTTGGAGACCAGTCTGGCCAACATGGTGAAACTCTATCTCTACTAAAAATACAAAAATTAGCAGGGTGTGGTGGGATGTGCCTGTAATCCCAGCTACTCAGGAGGCTGAGGCAGGAGAATGGCTTGAACCCAGGAGGTGGAGGTTGCAGTGAGCTGAGTTCATGCCACTGCACTCCAGCCTGGGCCACAGAGTGAGACTCCATCTCAAAAAAATAAAGAAATAAAATAAAAAAATAAGAAATAATAGCTATGCTAGCAGCTGTGAGATGGTCTCTCATTGTGATTCAGATTTGCATTTCCCTAATAATTAGTGATATTGAGCATCTTTTCATATGCCTATTGGCCATTTGTTTATCTTCTCTGGAGAAATAGCTATGCAAGTTCTTTGCTCATTTTGGGGTTTTCCATGAAACTCCTACAACTCAATGACAACAAAGAAAACAGTGCAATATATATATATGCTTGATATTAAACCCTTATATATAAGACACAAGATTTGCAAGTGTTTCTTCTCGTTCTGTGTGTTTTCTTTTCACTCTCTTGATAGTGTCTTTTTTTTTTTTTTCTTTGAGATGGAGTCTTACTCTTTCTCCCAGGCTGGAGTGCAGTGGTCTGATCCCAGCTCACTGCAACCTCTGCCTCCAGGGTTCAAGAGATAATCCTGCCTCAGCCTCCCAAGTAGCTGGTACTACAGGTACCACCACAACACGGGGCTAATTTTTTGTATTTTTAGTAGAGATGGGGTTTCACCATGTTGGCCAGGCTGGTCTTGAACTCCTGACCTCAAGACCCACCTCAGCCTCACAAAGTGAGGGGATTACAGGAATGAACCACCGCGCCAGGCTGATAGTGTCCTTTGATTCGTAAAAGTTTTTTCTTTTTTTTTGAGACGGAGTCTCACTCTGTCGCCCAGGCTGGAGTGCAGTGGTGCAATCTCGGCTCACTGCAAGCTCCGCCTCCCGGGTTTACGCCATTCTCCTGCCTCAGCCTCCCAAGTAGCTGGGACTACAGGCACCCGCCATCTCGCCCGGCTAGTTTTTTGTATTTTTTAGTAGAGATGGGGTTTCACCGTGTAGGCCAGGATGGTCTCGATCTCCTGACCTCGTGATCCACCCGTCTCGGCCTCCCAAAGTGCTGGGATTACAGGCTTGAGCCACTGCGCCTGGCCTGCGTAAAAGTTTTTAATTTTGATGATGTCCAATTTACAGTTGTTTTCTTTTGCCTCCTGTGCTTTTGGTGGCTTATTTGAGAAACCACTGCCAAATCTAAGATCATGATTTGTCCCTGTGGTTTCTGCTGAGTTTGACTTTAGGTCTTACATTCAGGTCTTTGATCAATCTTGAGTTAATTTTTATTCATAGTGTAAGGCAAGGGTCCAACTTCATTCTTTTGCACGTGCATATCCAGCTTCCTTGGCACCATTTGTTTGTTTGTTTTTTTCTTTTTCCATATACTTCTTATGTAAGGCACCATTTATTAAAGAGACTGTTCTTTTCTCATTGAATGGTCTTGAAATTCTTGTCAAAAATCAGTACACGAGAAGGTTTATTTCTGGGCTCTTTATTCTAGTCTGTTGGACTATATGACTATCTGAGACCACAGTGTTTTTGTTTTTTTGTTTTCTGAGACAGAGTCTTGCTCTGTCCCCCAGGCTGGAGTGCAGTGGTGCGATCTCGGCTCACTGCAACCTCTGCCTCCCACATTCAAGTGATTCTCGTGCCTCAGCCTCCCAAGTAGTAGCTAGGGATACTATTAGCTGCCACTATGCCCAACTTTTTTTTTTTTTTTTGTAGTTTAGTACAGACAGGGTTTCACCATGTTGGCCAGGCTGGCCTCGAATTCCTGACCTCAAGTGATCCACCTGCCTTGGCATCCCAGTGTGTTGGGATTACAGGCGTGAGCCACCATGCCTGGCCTCATAGTGTTTTGATGACTGTAGCTTTGCATTAAGTTTTGAAATCAGAAAGTATGAGACCTCCAACTTCGTTCTTGTTTTTCGGTTATTTTGGTTATTTGGGGTCTCTTGAAATTCCATACAAATTTTAGGATCAGTTTCGCTACTTCTGAAAAAAAAAAAAAAAAAAAAAAAAATGCCATTGGGATTGGATAGGAATTGCACTGAATCAGTAGATGGCTTTGGGGAACATTGTTGTATTAGTCTGCTTGAACTGCTGTAACAAAATACCATGACAGGGTGGCTTAAACAATAGAAACTGATATTCCTCACAGCTCTGGAAACTACACCTTAGTTTCCAGAGCTGTAGGTGTTGGAAAAGCCAGTTTCTCATGAAGTTTCTCTTCCTGGCTTGTCCATGACCACCTTCTTACTATATCCTTGAATGGGCTTTCCTTCCATGCAGAGGGAGAGAAAGCTCTCGGGTATCTCTGCTAGGATAGGGACACTAATCCTATTGAACCAGGGCCCCACCTTCATTCGACATTAATTACTTCCATAAGGGCCCTATCTCCAGAAACAGTCACATTGGCTGTTAGGGCATTGACATATGCGTTTTGGAAGAACACAAACATTCCGCCCATAACAATCGTCATCTTAACAATATTGTCTTCCAATCCATGAACGCAAGATGTTCTTCCACATATTTCTGTTTAATTTCTTCTTGCAGTGTTTTGTAGTTTTCAATGTACAAATATGGCTTGTCCTTGGTTAAATTTTTTACTAAATATTTTATTCTTGATGCTACTGTACATGGAATTGTTTTCTCAATTTTCTTTTCAGATTGCTGTTTCCTACTATATAGAAATATATATCCTACTATATAGAAACTGATTCTCATGTGTTGATTTCGTATCCTGCAGCTTTGCTGAATTTATTAGCTCTAACAGTTGTGTGTGTGTGTGTTGGGTGGTATTCATTAGGATTTTCTACATATAAGATTATATCATCTACCAAGAGAGATAATATTACTTCTTGTCTTCTAACTTGACTGCCTTTCATTTCTTTATCTTGCCTAATTGCTGTGACTAGAACTCTTAGTACGATGCTAAATAGTAGTGGTAAAAGTGGGCATCCTTGTCTTGTTCCCAGTTTAGAGGACAAAAATCTTCAGTCTTTCATGATTACGTTAGTTATGGGCTTTTCTTATATGGTCCTTATAATGTTGAAGATGTTCGTTTCTATTACTACTTTACTAAGTGTTTTATCTTGATGTTGGATATTGTCAAATGCTTTTTCAGCATCATTTGAGATGATGATGATGATCATGATCATGATGATGATTATTTGAGACACAGTCTTAGTCTGTCACCCAGGCTGGAGTGCAGTGGCATGATCTCAGTTCACTGCAAGCTCCACCTCCTGGATTCAAGCAATTCTCCTGCCTCAGCCTACTGAGTAGCTGGGATTACAGGTGCCCACCACCACACCCAGCTAATTTTTTGTATTTTTAGTAGAAACAGAATTTCACCATGTTGGCCAGGCTGGTCTTGAACTCCTGACCTCAGGTGATCCACCCGCCTCAGCCTCCCAAAGTGCTGGGATTGCAGGTGTGAACCACCATGCCCGGCCTACATCAATTAATTTTGATATGGTGAATCACCATTGTGTCTCTGGAATAAATTCCACTTGTTCATGGTATAAAATCTTAAAAATATACTGCCAAATTTGTTACTATTTTGTTGAGAATTTTTGTGTCTATGTTCATAAGGAACAGTGGTCTGCAGTTTTCTTTTCTCTCAGTGTCTTTGTCTTGCTGGCCTGAGAGAATGTGTTCTTTCCTCTTCAATTTTTTCAGAAGAATTTGAGAAGGATTTGTGTTACTTCTTTAAATGTTTAGTAGAATTCATCTTGAAATAATCTGTTCCTGGGCTTTTATTGTTGGAAAGTTTTTGATTACTGATTCAATATCCTTACTTGTTATAGATCCAATCAGATTTTCTATTTCTTCTTGAGTCAGTTTTGGTAGTTTGTGTTTTTCTAAATATTTGTACATTTCATCTAAGGTTTTCCAATTTTTTGGAGTATAATTGTTTACAGTATTATCCAATTTATTTCTGCAAAACAGTACTGTCTCACTTTCATTTTTGATTTAAATGATTTGACTCTTCTCTTTTTTTCTTAGTCAATTTTGTTGATCTTTAAAAACATTAACTTTTGACTAGGCGCGATGGCTCACTCCTGTAATCCTAGCATTTTTGGAGGCTGAGGTGGGTGGATTGCCTGAGCTCAGGAGTTCAAGACCAGCCTGGGCAGCATGGTGAAATGCTGTCTCTACTAAAATTCAAAAAAATTAGCCGGACGTGGTGGCGTGCACCTGTAATCTCAGCTACTCAGGAGGCTGAGGCAGGAGAATTGCTAGAATCTGGGAGGCAGAGGTTGCAGTGAGCCGAGACTGTGATACCGCACTCCAGCCTAGGCAATAGACGGAGACTCGGTCTCTTAAAAAAAAAAAAAAAAAAAAAATCAACTTTTATTTTCATTGATTTCCTCTATCATTTTTCTATTTTCTGTTTTGTTTTTCTGCACGCTAATCTTTGTTATTCCTTCTTTCTTTTTCTTTCTTTTCTTTTTTTTTTTTTTTGAGATGGAGTCTTGCTCTGTCGCCCAGGTTGGAGTGCAGTGGTGCCATCTCGGCTCACTGTAACCTCCTGCCTCCCAGGTTCCAGCAATTCTCCTGCCTCTGTCTCCCAAGTAGCTGGGATTACAAGTGCCTGCCACCATGCTCAGCTAATTTTTGTACTATTAGAAGAGACAGGGTATCACCATGTTGGCCAGGCGGGTCTTGAACTCCTGACCTTAGGTGATCCACCTGCCTCGGCCTCACAAAGTGCTGGGATTACAAGCATCAGTCACCGTGCCCAGCCTTACTCCTTCTTTCTGCTAGCTTTGGTTTTAGTTTACTCTTCTTTTTCTAGTTACCCAACCCAGATAGTTAAGTTATTGCTATGTTAGTTTGCTAGGGCCATGATAACACTTTACCACGAAGTGAGTAGCTTAAACAATAGAAATTTATTTTCTCACAATTCTGGAGGCTGAAAGTCCAACATCAAGGTGTCAGTGGGGTTGATATTTTCTCAGGCCTTACCCTTTGGCTTGCAGATGCTGCTTTCTCACTATAATCCCACATGGTTTTTCTTACGTGTACATACATGCTACTGTTCAGATCTCTTCTTCTCTGTTATGACATGAGGTCTTGCTCTGTAGCCCAGGCTGTAGTGCAGTGGTGAGCTCATGGCTCATCGCAGCTTCGACCTCTTGGGCTCAAACAATCCTCCTGCCTCAGCCTCCCAAGTAGCTGTGACTACAGGCATGTGCCACCACACCTGGCTTATTATTTTTTTTTTTTTTGGAGACCAGGTCTCACTATGTTGCTCAGGATAGTCTTGAATCCTGGGCTCAAGTGATCCACCTGCCTTGGCCTCCCAAGGGATTGCTAGCATAAGTGCTGGGATTACAGGCATGAGCCAATGTGACCATATTATTTTCTTGCTTTCCATCCTTTCAAATCTTTTGATCTAAAGTAAGTCTCTTGTAGACAGCATATAAATTAATAATTTTTAGAAATCCATTCCGTCAATCTCTGCCCTTTAATTAGACAGTTCAGTTCATTTACGTTTAAAGTAATTAAAATAAAGGATTTAATTCTGCCATTTATTTAATAACTATTTGCTTTTCTGTATATTTTTTGTATTTTGTTCCTCAATTCCTCCACTATTACATTTTTTTGGTATTTAATATATTTTAGTGTACCATTTTGATTCCCTTTTTCTTTCCCTGTCTGTATATTTTTCAGTTATTTTCTTAGTGGTTACCTTGGGGATCACAACTAGCATCTTAAATTTATAACACCCTAATTTGAATAATACCAACTTAGTTTTAATAGTATACAAATACTTTGCTCATATACATCTCTGTCCCTCCCTCTTTATGTTATTGTCTCAGATCATATCTTTATACATTCTGTGCCCATTAACATAGATTTATAATTATTGTTTCATGCATTTGCCCTTTAAATGATAGGTGAAAAATGAAGAATTACAAACCAAACCTACAATAGTACTGGCTTTTATATTTACCAATGTATGCAGTTACTGTTTTTATCAGTGTTCTTTTTTTCTCATCATGGCTTTGAATTACTATCAAGTGTCCTTTCATTTCAGTCTGATGGATTCACTTTAGCAGCTCTTGTAGAGCAGGGCCCCCAGCAATGAGTTTTCTCTGCATTTATTTATCTGAAAATGTCTAAATTTCTCCTTTATTCCTGAAGGATAGTTTGTCTGATAGGAAATTCTTGGTTGACAGTCTTTTTTTTTCTTTTCAGGACTTTAACTGTGTTATTCCACTGCCTCTGGGCCTCTATGGTTTCTTTTCTTTTCTTTTCTTTTCCTTTTTTTTTTTTTTTTTTGAGACAGAGTTTTGCTCTTGTGCCCAGACTGGAGTGCAATGGTGCAATCTCAGCTCACTGCAACCTCCATCTCCCGGGTTCAAGCGATTCTCCTGCCTCAGCCTCCTGAATAGGTGGGATTACAGGTGCCCACCAACATGCCTGGCTAATTTTTGTATTTTTAGTACAACAGGGTTTTGCCGTGTTGGTCAGGCTGGTCTCAAACTCCTGACCTCAGGTGATCTGCCCACCTCAGCCTCCCAAAGTGCTGGAATTACAGGCATGAGCCACTGCATCCAGCTCCTCTATGGTTTCTGATGAAAACTTAGCTATTAATGTTACCAAGGACTCCTTGTACCTTACAAGTTGTTCCTCTCTTGCTGCTTTCAAGATTCTCTTTCTGTCTCCGATTTTTGACAATCTGGCTATGAGTCTCAGTATGAATCTCTGAGTTTCTCCTGCTTGGAATTTGTTAAGCTTCTTGGATGTGTATGTTCATATCTTTCATCAAATTTGGGAAGTTTTCAGCCATTATTTCTTCAAATATCTTTTCTGTCCCTTTCTGTTCCTCTTCTCCTTCAGGAACTTCTACTATGCATATGTTGATATATGCTTGATGGCATCACATGGATCTATCAGGCTCTGCTCATTTTTCCTTTTCTTTTTTTTGAGATGGAGTCTCACTCTATTACCCAGGCTGGAGTGCAGTGGAATGATCTCAGCTCACTGCAACCTCCTCCTTCTTGATTCAAGTGATTCTTGGCCTTCAGCCTCCCCAGTAGCTAGGATTACAGGGCGCGTCAAAATGCCCAGCTAATTTTTGTATTTTTAGTAGAGATGGGGTTTCACCATGTTGGCCAGGCTGGTCTCAAATTCCTGAATCCAAGTGATCCACCCACCTCAGCCTTCCAAAATGCTGGGATTACAGGCATGAGACACCATGGCCAGCCTATTTTTCCTTTTTTTTTTTTTCTCTCTTTACAACTGGACAATTTCAATTGCCTTATCTTCAAGTTTGCTGATTCTTTCTTCTTCCTGATTCTTCAGATCAGCTTTTTGACCTCTCTAGTGAATTTCTAAATTCCAGCTATTGTACTTTTTGGCTCCAGGATTTCTATTTTGTTCCTTTTTATAAGATTAAACTATCTCTTTGTTGGCCTTCCCTATTTGTTCATATATTATTTTGGTTTCCTTTAGCTCATTGGGCATAAGACAGTTGATGTAATGTCTTTGACTAACGTTTCCAATGTAAGGGCTTCCATGGGGATGGCTCCTATCCAATTCTTTTTCTCCCCCCGTGAATGGGCTATACTTTCCTTTTTCTTTGTATGCTTTATAATATTTTGTTGAGCACTTGGCATTATTGTGGTAACTGAAATCAGATTTTCCTCCTCTTCAGGGATTACTGATTTTTGCTTGTTGAGGGTTGCGGCCATCTGTTTGTTTAGAGACTTTTCCAAACTATGTTTGCAAAGTGTGTAGTCTTTATTGCATGTGGTTACTGAAGTTTTTGTTTCATAATCTTTATAGGCAACCAGTGACTTGGAAATGATATCTTTAAATTTCTGGCTCCAAAAAGGTGTTCTTCCCTTTCAAATCTCCTGATGGATGCTGCCATAGGAAGCAGAAGAGGGCTGAAACCAATACAGGAGTCCATGCTAATCCCTCAGGACTCAAAAATTCCCCAATTTTTGGAGGACAAGGATCATCTTGCCACCTTGCAACCAGCCAACCATTCTAGGAAAGCTATTCCTGCAGCCCCATGGTGGGGTGAGGGCTGAGAAATGGGGCATGGCAGCTGTTTTTGCATCTATCCTGTTGTTGTTTTCTTACCAACAACCAGCAGCCTCTTTTATCATCAAGAACTCTCCTGGCTGTTTATTCATGTCTCATGAGGTTTGCCTGGCTAATTTTTTGTATCTTTAGTAGAGATGGGGTTTCACCATATTGGCCAGGCTCATCTCAAAATCCTGACCTCAGGAGATCCACCTGCTTTGGGCTCCCAAAGTTCTGGGATTACAGATGTGAATTACTGCTCCCAGTCAAGGCTGGGTAATTTGTAAAGAAAGGAGGTTTATTTGGCTCACAGTTCTGTAGGCCATACAAGGATGTGGCACCAATGTCTGCTGGGTTTCTGGTGAGGCCTCAGAAAGCTTCCAATCATGGTGGAAGGCAAATGGGGAGCTGCACATCACATGGCAAGTGGAAATAAGAGCAAGGGAGCAAGAGAGGAAGGAGGAGGTGCCAGGCTCTCTTAAACAACCAGCTTTCATGTGAACTCATTACTGCAGGAAGAGTAGCAAACCATTTGTGAGGGATCCACCCCCAAGACCCAAACACCTCCCACTAGGCTCCACTTCCAACATTGGGGATCACATTTCAACATGAGATTTTGAGGGAACAATATCCAAACCATGTCAGTGGCACTCTATTGACTCCAACATCTATGAATAGGACTGGTGCTTGCCTTGGTCAACTCTTGTCTCCCATTCGCAGTGGGGGGACCTGGCACATGAAGAAGGGATTAACCAATAATAAGTAATAAAGTAATAAGGTAATAAAATAATATTTACTTTTTTTGGGGGGGGGGGGCGGAGTCTTGCTCTGTCACCCAGGCTGGAGCGCAGTGGCACTATCTCGGCTCACTGCGAGCTCCACTTCCCGAGTTCATGCCATTCTCCTGCGTCAGCTTCCCAAGTAGCTGGGATTACAGGTGCCCACCACCACGCTCGGCTAATTTTTTGTGTTTTTAGTAGAGACGGGGTTTCACCATGTTAGCCAGGATGATCTCAGTCTCCTGACCTCGTGATCCACCCACCTCGGCCTCCCAAAGTGCTGGGATTACAGACATGAGCCACTGTGCTTGACCTACTTTTTTTTTTTTTTTCTTCTGAGATGGAGTTTCACTATTGTTGCCCAGGCTGGAGTGCAATGGCACGATCTCGGCTCACCGCAACCTCTACCTCCAGGGTTCAAGTGATTCTCCTGCCTCAGCCTTCCCAGTAGCTGGGATTACAGGCATGCACCACCACACCCGGCTAATTTTGTATTTTTAGTAGAGATGGGGTTTCTCCATGTTGGTCAGGCTGGTCTCGAACTCCCAACCTGAGGTGATTTGCCCGCCTCAGCTTCCCAAAGTGCTGGGATTGCAGGCGTGAGCCACTGCACCCGGCCAATTTTTTTTTTTTTGAAACGGAGTCTCATTCTGTTGCCTAGGCAGGAGTGCATTGGCATGATCTCTGCTCACTGCAACCTCTGCCTCCCAGATGTAAGTGATTCTCCTGCCTCAGCCTCCTGAGTATCTGGGATTACAGGTGTGTGCCACCACGCTGGCTAATTTTTGTATTTTTAATGGAGATGGGGTTTCACTATGTTGGCCAGGCTGGTCTCAAACTCCTGGCCTCAAATGATCCGCCTGCCTCCACCTCCCAAAATGCTGGGATTACAGGCATGATCCACTGTGCCCGGCCAAAGCTGATCATTTGAAAGTGTGATAAGTGCTACAAAGAAAATTTAAAAAGTGAGGTGAGGGCGAGTGCCTAGATGAGAGGGGAGGGGCTTTCGTGGACAGGAGTTCAAGAAAGCCCTGTTATTATTTGAACTGAGGCCTGAGTAATGGAAAGGAAGCAACCATGGAAAGATCTGGGAGAAGTATTGCAGGCATAGAGAAATCAGCAGCTGCAAAGGCCCCTGAGGCAGGAACTAGTCTGGAGTGTCTGAAGAAGAGAGAAATTTTTGTGGTTGGCCTGAGTGGTAGGGGGCTTGGTTGGAGGTGGGGAAGGTGGGTCCGACGATGCCGAAATCTAGCAGGATGTCTGGATTTGATTCTGGTGGCTGTGGGAAGCCATGGAGGGCCGAAGAAGGGAGACTGACATGACCTGATCCCCTTTGAAAAGCTCACCCAGGCTGCTGATTGGAGAATAGTTTAGGGGTGTGTGCATCAGATGTCTTTGGCTGCTTGTGATAGAAAATTGGCCTGGTCATTCAGAAAATTTACTGGCCTTTTAAACGGGAAGTTCAGAAGTGATGCAGACTTCAGAGTTGGTTGATTCAGCCCTGGATCAAGTTCTGTGACGTTGTCAAGGACTTGGGTTCTGTTCTCAGCTCTGCTGACCGCAGATTGCACTTCATTCTGAGTACTGGAGTGTCTAGGTGGCCTTGGTGGGGGGGCTGTCTGATACCCACGGGGCTACCTGATTTGCACTTCCTGGCCAAGGGGATAGACTGATTCCTTATGGGAGCACTTTCGAAGAATGAAGGAGAATCTTCTCAGGCAGGGCATGGTGGCTCATGCCTGTAATCCCAGCACTTTGTGGAGGCCGAGGCGGGTGGATCACTTGAGGCTAGGAGTTCGAGACCAGCTTCGCCAACATGGTGAAACCCTGTTTCTACTAAAAATACAAAAATTAGCCAGGCGTGTTGGCGCACGCCTGTAGTCCCAGCTACTCGGGAGGCTGAGGCAGGAGAATCGTTTGAACCCAGGAGGCAGATGTTGCAGTGAGCCAAGATGGCACCATTGCACTTCAGCCTGGGTAACAGAACAAAACAAAACAAAACAAAAAAACAAAAACTTTCTCAGAAGCCTCCGGGAAATCTCTATTTGGACGACATCACACGCCCATTTTTGAACCAACTACTTACAAGGGAGATGCATCACCCCCTTTGCCTGGAGCTGGGGTGTGGGTCAGCTTCCTACAGGCACAGGACTATGTGGTCTGGGGTTGAGCCCCCAAATGAGGGGAAGTGGGGTGGGCAACTGCCAATCTCCATTACTAAGGACAAGAGTTGGGGCAGCAAGACCAGATCAATGGTTGCTGAGGTGGCCAGGGATGGAGAGAGGATGGTGGTGGTAGAGGAGGTGGTAAGAATGGTCAAGTTCTGGCTGTTCCAGAGGTGATGATGGTTGGATGTGCAGTGAGGAAAAATGTGCAGGAATGAACATTTATCTTTTCCCAAGTTGTCCTTGCTTTCTTCCTTTGAAGCCATAGAAAGGAAAAAAGGGTGGATCTGGACTTTGGAGCTGGGCAGGAGTGAGGGAAGAGAAGCAGAGCAAGCAGGCACACTAGGTTGTGACTCTGCAGGCATCTCTCTGCCTAGACCTGTCTGTATAATGTGGAACGAACAGGACCCATCTTTGCTGCTAGCGACTGCAGCATAGGGCAAGGCCACTTCCACGCAGTCAGGTTAATAGGAGGCTGTGCAAAGGGCTGTAGGAGCAAGTGGGCACAGGAGTTCTAAAATAATCGGACCGGCCAGGCGTGGTGGCTCACACCTTTAATCCGAGCACTTCAGGGAAGCCAAGACAGGAGGCTCGCTTAATGTCAAGACCAGCTTGGGCAACATAGCAAGACCCCGCCTCTACGAAAAATAGAAAAATTAACAGGATGTGTTGGTGTGGGCCAGTGGTCCCAGCTACTCCTGAGGCTGAGATGGGAAGATCGCTTGAGTCTAGGAGTTTGAGGCTGCAGTGAGAAATGACGGTACTACTGCACTTCAGCCTGGGCGACGGACCATGACTTGGTCTCTTAAAAAAAAAAAAGAAAAAAGAAAAGTGGGGGCAAAGTTATCCTTGGAATATTTCTTAGTCCATTCATAGCAGCATATTAAAATTAGTATAGTAGCTTAATTTATATGAGAAAATATAATGTGTACAGTAATTAATGAATATGCAAAATATAATTGTATATTTCAACTCTCTAAAAAGGCACAGAAAAGAGTTGAATTTGCTAAAATTAAATGTGCTTATGAAACAGCTCTAGTACATGAATTAAGCTCCTAGATACAGATGCAGCGCCAAACAACAGGGAGGGAGATGGGTCACTCAAGGCGACACGCGGCTCTTGTGGCTGAGCGCTTCCTCGGCGTGGTGCTTCTCTAGAACGTAAGCTTTTTTATTTTTAAGGTTCCAAAGCCTATATTTAGTGCTTTCATATACTTAATCTCAAAAAAAGAAAGACATATCGGTATAAAATGTAAGCTTGCTGAGGGATACAAACGCAGCCCAGCGGCAACCACCTCCAGCCCCAGCCACGCGGTCCGCACCCGTCTCTCTCCCGGGGGCGGGGCCTGCGCAGACTGGGCGTGTCGGGGGCGGGGCCGGCGCGCTTGCTTCCGGCGTGCCGCGTGGGGCGGGGCCTGTGGGGAGGCGCGGAGGAGGCGCGGCCGCCACAGGACGCCTGGCTGGGCCCGCACCGGAGAGGCGTCTCCGTACCTGGCGGCCGGCCTGCTACTGGGAGCCCGCTGCGGGGCGGCGGCGGCGGGGGCATGCGCGTGTGAGATGCGGCCGCGGGTGGCGCGGAAGCGAGTAGCGGCGGCGGCGGCGTTGGCGGGCGCGGCCTCCTGGGCGCGGGGCGCGCGGTGCCTGAAGGCGGGCGCGCGGGCGCTGGGTAGCCGCCGACCGCGCCGCCTGCGCAGGCGCTTGTTCAGGACTCACTCGCCGCACTGAGGCCCGCGGGCCCGTCATGGAGGCGCCCACCTTGGAGACGCCCCCCGAGCCCTCGCCCTCTTCGGCCTCGGCCTCGGCCTCGGCCCCGGTTCCGCTGCGCGCCCCGGACGTGGCGCGTCTGCGCGAGGAGCAGGAAAAGGTAACTGGCAGCCCCGCGCCGCTTCCGCCTCAGCCCGGCGGGCCGCCCCTGCCTGTGCTCCGGGCCGCTGCCCCGCGTGGCCTAGGCCCAGCTGCCCGGGCCCCCGGAGGGAACGGGGGAAAACTTTTGTCACGTGCTTCTGTTGTCTTTGTCTGCAGCCCTTTGACCTCGCAGCGGAGTGAGGGGTGTACAGCCTGTTCGCCTGCCCAGGGAAGGGGGCTTCTGAGCTGAAGGCGTGCGGCAGCGCGTGGGAATTTGGGGGCGGGGGCAGCACGCTGTCAACGGAAGCGTTAGCCTTAATATTTGTAGCTTGTAATATCCTAAACATTGCTTAAAATGTATGCTGTTTGTTGCTCTTTATTTGATTGCACGGAAAAGTTTTACTGCATTTGTCATGATAATGCTTCCTGTGCAATATTTGGTTATTTAATATTTGTAACAATATAATGCCATTTAAACATTTAAAAAAAGAGAGACAGAGTCTCACTATGTTGCCCAGGCTAATCTCGAACTTCTGGCCTCAAGCGATCCTCCCCCTCGCCTCCCCACCACCTCACTTCCCAAAGTGTTGGGATTATAGGCGTGAGTCACTGAACCCGGCTCATTTTTACAAATTTTAATTTCATCGTATAATAAATGAGTTTTAAACTACTGGTGAAGAGGGTACAAAATTTTGTGTTTCCTAGTGGGACTTGATATAAAGAAGAATTCCCAATTTAAGAAATAGTTTTATTATTAAATCTGATTTTTCTGTGGATTCTGTGGTCTTTCAGATTGATTCTGTCCCCTCAAGTGTCTTGAAATTATTACTTTGAAAAGCAGTATTTAATTTGCTTAAAATATTTCATGTCATTTATGGAAGAGCATCATGGATTATAAAGGGTTAGGAAGTTGCTTCAACACTATAAACAGTTTAAAAGTTCTTAACTTTTTAATTGAACATTCCTGTATAAGAACGGCTGTTTACATAGATACAAAAATATACTCATTTCAACTAGATGGGGGTTTTAATAGAATTTAAACACTCGTTTGCTTGGAAACTACCTGTTGGGATCAACTGCGAGAATCATTCTTTGTTCTGATTGGTTTATTTTATAGGTTGGATTTCCGTTTCTCAGCCATTTTTCTCCAATAACGCAGCTGTTAGGTTTGGAAGCCTGTTTTCAAGATGAAGGTTTAAAAATCCAGTGGCTAGCATGGTGACTCAAACCTGTAATCCCAGCTGCTTGGGATGTCAAGGTTGTGGAATTGCTTGAAGCCAAGGAGTTCGAGACCAGCCTGGGCAACATGGGGAGACCCCGTCTATACAAAAACATACAAAAAATTAGCCAGGCCATGGTGGTGCACGCCTGTAGTCCCATGTACTTGGGAGACTGAGGTGGGAGAATCACTTGAGCCCAGGAGTTTGAGGCTGCAATTGGCCATGGTCATGGCACTGCACTTCACCCTGGGCGACAGAGTGAGACCCTGTCCTAAGAAAAAAAAAAAATATACACACACACACACACACACACACATATATTTAACTTAACTAGTTTGGCCTCTTTAAATTATAAGACATTAATGTGTTTTTTTTTTAAAAGAGAAAGAAAAAGAAGAAAGAAAAATCAGCCCCTTATGAAATCTTACTCCTTTTGCCAAAACTTGGCATTTTTTATTCTTTCAGAGAATGTGACGCAGACCCTCAGAGGATGGTGTTTCTGTTGCCTTTCCTCTGCTGCAGTGGGGTAATTTCACCTCAGTGTATAATATGTGCATAATGCTGACCTGATACATTTTCTACAGTTTGGCGTATTAAAAAGATATCCTTAGTTTTATTCTGATGTTAGTGTGACTGAAATGCAAAGGATACTTTTTGGGGTGCTCTGAACAGCTTTCTGGTATCTTGTTGAGTTACATTGGAAGAGAGAGTAACTGCTTTTTCAGTTACAGTCTTGTGGCAAACTGAATGACTGTTTTCTGTGGACACTGTGCTACCAAATTATTTTTCTTTGTTGTGTTAATGTTAATTTGGCACACAAAATAAGCACGTGTATATCTATCACGGGTATGTAAAATTATCCCCAGTTCAGGAAAAAGCGTGTAAGTATTTAATCTATCTTTATTTAATAGAAGCATCTGCCTCAGTGGACAGGAGACCCTCAAGGCCACAAAATAAACTGATTAGATAGTTGCACTGTAATTATAGTGTCGTACAGGAAAACTACCCAGTAAATCGGCAGTGAAAATTTTTTGTGAAGCACTTTATTTAGGCTTTAAAGCCAGCCCAGTTGTGGGAGTACAGTGAGTTCTAGTAAAGTAGAAGCGTAGTGACATCCTGAGTGTAGAAGGGGAAAATGTCATAGTAGTTTTATATGTGGCACTTAGTATTCCTTTATGTAAGTTGAATCAAAAATGCTTTTAAGCTCTTGGCCTTTCCCTACATGGGTTTTGTGAGACAGAGTTAAACTCTGCAGAAAATGATTTGAATGACTGTTTTCAGTTTCCCCTGGGAGGGTACCTACCTAGTTGGCTCTAGATGCAGAGAGAGAAATGAGTTCCTTACATACAGTGGGTGCCTTAGGCTTAGGGCATAATCTTCTCTGGGAGTCTTGATTGAGAGGGGCTGGTAGGTAATGTGGCTTAAATGTTGCTCATTAGTTTTGTTCTTTCTTTTTTTCCAAATTGAGCTAAGGAGTATAACAAGTTTTACCCTCTCTCTGTTTTTTTATTGTATATTCTCTGGAACATGGAATAAAAAGGACAAAAAATTGGCAAACTGAGGAAGAGGACAGACAAGGGGCATGAACAAGCCACGACCTCTGACAACATCTGTAGTCAGTGGTTAGGATCAAATATTTTAACATTGCTTTCACTTATAGAGTCAATGGTGAAACATTTCCAAAACAATTTGTTTTAGTTAAAACTTCGGTTGGTTTCTATTTTGATCTAGCAGAAAAACGTGAGAAACATTCCCTGCAGCTTTGTTTATAATAATGAGAAAAACTAAAAGTCTGACATTAGGGGATTGGTTAAATGAATCAGGAGCTATTATGTAGGCATTGAAAACTAGGCCAGTATGTATAGGGTGGTTCCAGTTATGTTTATATAAGTATTTACACATTTTATATAGGAAAACACTGTTGTTTTTAAAGTACACAATTTTATTATTTTACCTAAAAGTTTGTAGAATTGGATGTGATTTTTTTTTCCAAGAAAAGCTATTGATAAAACTTATTTTAATTTTAACGAAAATTGGAATGTTATTTTAATTGCAAAACACTTTCTGAGCCTGAAAAGCGGCTCTTAGCTGGTTTGAACGCCAATTAGGCAGGTTTATTTCTTGGTTACCTCAGAGCTGATATATATAATTTATTCAAACAACCATCTTCCAGTTGATTCCCTTTTTTCCGCCCTCAAAGGTTTTATTTAATCTTCATTTGTTACAAGATACAGGGAGAGGAGAGAAATTCAGATCATCCTTTTTTTTTCTTTCTTTTAACCAAATCGTTTTTACTAACAACAGTAAAATATTTGTTGGAAAAATGGAAGCTTAACCTGTCTAGACTGTGACCTATGCCATAAAATGTGTGGTCTAGGACTGTTGTGGAGTGTCTTGGGCTGTTCAGGGAGGTTTCCTTGTACTAAGATCTTGTTAAATCTGATTCTAAGAATTGCATTATGTTGAAATTTTGGTTTCTTGGCTAAGGTGATGTTTCTGAGATATCTGTATTTTATATCTCTAGATACTATTAGCTTTTGTTAGCAGAACTACCGAGATTTTATTGTAATATTTTAAAAAGTGGTATATCCAGTATCATTTTTATAGGCTTATTTGCAGGATAATAGTAAGATTAGAAAATTCATTAGGATAATATATTTGTAATTGAGTGCCTCATGTAATTCTCACTTGGAATTTTGGAATAGCTTATATTTCCTGATATAGAGCCTTGGGGAATTAAATGCATTAAGAGTAAATATTTTAAATTTTTTATAAAGCAGAACAGCTAATTTAACTTAATGGAGGATTTTCATTTCTTATGATAAACTAAACTGCACATAGTTTAAGGAACTGTCAGCCACGTAGGCCATATAACAACTATTCTTTCTAAGCCTAGAATCCATGCCATAGAATTTATGCAACAAATATTTAATGAGTATCTACTACATACCAGGCATGTTCTGCTGAGTGTGCAGTAATGAACAAAATACAGAAAGTCCTTACTTTCATGGTTACACTCTAGGGGTGAAGGCCTGCAGTTACATAGCCTTACCTTGGGTGTTTGGTAGGTAAGGCTAAGTAGAAAAACAGGAAGGTAAGAGGACTGTAGAGAATGTGGGATGTGAGTGCAGGGATGGTGTCTTCTGTAAGCCATCAGAGAGGGCTTCTCAGTTAGGTTCCATTTGAGCAGAAACTTGAAATAAGTAGGGAGTGACCTGTGTGAATATATGGAGGGTATTTTGGAGAAGAGCTTTCTAACCAGTATGAGAGCGGTACCAGATCATTGTAAGAGTTTTGGTTTTTGTATTTGTGAGATGGGAAACCATTGGAATGTGTTTTGAGGCTGATCTTAAATTATATCCATTTGTCATACATATGTGAAGAAATGGACGGATGGAATTACTTTGTAGGGAGCAACTCTGTGTGCCATGCATTGTGATCGATGTTTACAGATCCAAACTTAGGATTTTCATTAATAATGTTTATTTTTCAGATGAACAGTTTGTTTCTAGTTTTTCCTGGAACTTTCTCATGGTGCCTTTGTGTTTTCAGTTCCACTTACAATGCTTTTCTAACGTGGTTATACCAGTTTACCACTTGCTAGCAGTGAACTGAAGTTCTCCCTACTTCAGTCTTTACCACCATGTGTCTTTTCATATTTGCTGGCCTATCTAGTGATGAGTAATGAGGTTGATGACCTTTCCAAATGTTTGTTGGCTACTTGGATTTTTGTGTTTTGTTTTTGTGAAATACCTGCTCGTCTCTTAACTATTTTCTATTGGGATGTTAGTTATATTCTAATTGATTCATAGTAGTGACTGCCTTTCCAGTTACATATTGTAAGTTTCTTACCTGATCTGTGGCTTGACTTGGAGCACTTACAATGGTGTCTGTCCTTTGACGAACAGACATTCTTAATTTTAACAATTGTTTCCTTCATGGTTAGTGTTTTTTGTCTTGTTTTTAAGAGGTCTTTCTTACTACTCTTCTGAAGATATCCTCTTATATTGTCTAATAGAAGCTTTATTGCTTTGCTTTTCACGTTGAAAATCTACATTCTACCTGGAATTGGCTTTGTATATGGGGGGAATTGAGGTCAAGTTTCATTTTTTACTGTGTGGATACCTAGTTGCCCCATCAGTATTTATTGGAAAGAGTGTCATGTCTCCACTGCATTGTCATCTTTGTCATAAATCAGGTGACTGTGTAAGTGGATCAGTTTCTTGACCGTTCTATTGGCTTGTCTATTCTTGCAGCAAACCTACACTGTCTAAATCGTTATGACTTTGTAAGTTATCTTGATACCTGGTACATGGTAATGTAGTTTTAGTTGTGGTTCCTCAAGTTTGCCTTTATTTTATCCTTTCCAGTCCGTATGCTGTTCCTTTTTCTTGCTTCTGATACTGGCCAGCTCAAGCGGTAGTAGTGGGCATCAGGGGTCAACTTTTAAACATTTACCATTAAGTGTGATATTTACTGTGAGTAATTTTTGTATTTGCTTTTATCAGATTAAGGAAATTTCCTTATATTCCAAATTTGCTATGAGTTTTTATGAGTGGGTGTTGAATTTTAGAAATGCTTTTTCTAAATTTATTAATTATAGGTAATTTATTGAAAAGAGTATATTTGTTCTTTCTAATGTTGGAGTTACTTATTTTTTAAGAAAGGCATAGTTGTAAGAATATGTTGGCTTGTATAACCAGAGGCACAATTCCATTTTGTAGGTGGGTGAGTTTTCAGAACTCATTACTTGTAAGTTATATTTTATTTTAGATAAACTTCTTGTTGTTGTTGTTGGCACTTAGTATTGTGCCGGTAATGTGCCGTAAGAAGAGACAACTTTGATTTTAGTCCTTCGGAAGTTGTCAATAAACATAAAACAGTATTTCAAGGAGGAAAAAACCCATTTTCATTGTGTTAAGCTTCTCTAGATTGGAAAGAAAGATGTAATGGACCCAAAACGCTGGAGGGAAAGGGGGAAGAAGGTGCGTGGAATTTGTGATTTGGCCATAACTGCTTGATTTTGTTTTTCCACCTGTTGTTTTCATTTTGAGTTTAAAAACCTTTTAGCTTGTGTCACTTGCCTTAATCTCTACATTGATAAGTCTCAATCTTTTTAGCCTGCCATATGCAGTTTTTCACCCTTAAACTACACTACAACTGTTTATTTGAAAAATTATAAAACTACAGGAAAGGTGAAAGAACAATATGATGAACACTGTTTAGAGTAATCAATTAACATTTTGTCCCATTTGCTTTACTCTGTATGTATTCTTTTTTTTTTTTTCCCCCTTTCCCTCTGTGGAACCATTCAGAAGTGAATTGCAGACATCACCACATCAGTAATGCTGAAGCACATATCATTTTACATCAAGGTCATTCTTCTACATAACCATATCTTTTTTCACACTCAAGAAATTAACATTGACATGTACCATATGCACATTTTCTCAGTTTTTCTAAAAATGTCCTTTATAACTTTCTTTCAATGCAAGAGCCAAAGATTACCATGGCATTTGGCTCTCTTATCTCCTTAATCTTCTTTCATCTAAAATTACTCCCCGCCACCTTCTGTCTTTATGAAATTGGCATTTTTGAAGCGTTAGATCAGTTTTCTTGTAGAATGTCCCACCATTTGGAGATGTCTGATGAATGTAATCATGAAGAAACAAACATTTTTGGGAAGAATGTTACATAGATAGCTGGTTGGTGGCACATGCCTGTAGTCCCAGTTACTCTGAAAGCTCCGAAGGCTGAGGCAGGAGGATTGCTTGAGCCCTAGAGGTGGAGTCCAGTCTGGGCAACATAGTGGTAAGGTCCCGTCTCTGAAACACACACACACACACACACACACACACACACACACATGCGTACGCCTGATTACATAGATGATGATGACTTTTCATTGCGTCACATCAGGAGACACATAATGTCATTTTGTCCCATTATTAGTGTTGCTAGCCACTAGTTTAAGGTGCTGGGTCTCTCCATCATAAAGGTCCCTTTAAATGGTATAGTACTTGAAGACAGTGTAAATATCCTGTTCCTCAAAAGCCTATTGCCATGGATGATCCTTGCCTAAATCAGTTATATTGGTGTTTGCTAATTAGTGATTTTCTAACGATGTATTTATTAGTTTATGTTTTCCGATGAACAGGAACTCTAGAGGCCCTGCTCCTTTAGTTTTACAGTAAACTCATTTTTTTGTTGTTTCAAATTGAGAGTGATGTGATTTCTGTCATTCCTTTTGATGTTCAAATTGTTTTAAATTTGGCCAATGGGAGCCCCTTAAAGCTGGCTCAAGCATGCATTCTTTTTTGAGATGGAGTTTTGCTCTTGTTGCCTAGGCTGGAGTACGGTGGCATGATCTTGGCTCACTGCAACCTCTGCCTCCTGGGTTCAAGTGACTCTCCTGCCTCAGCCTCCCAAGTAGCTGGAATTACAGGCCCCTGCCACCACGCCAGGCTACTTTTTTGTATTTCTAGTAGAGACGAGGTTTCACCATGTTGGCCAGGCTGGTCTTGAACTCCTGACCTCAGGTGATCCACCTGCCTCGGCCTCCCAAAGTGCTGGGATTACAGGCATGAGCCACTGTGCCTGGCCTGTGCGTTCGTTTTTCATTATTTGATCATTACTTTGCTTTCTGGCGCAGGATGTTCCAGGCTTGCCTTGTAGTTTGCCTTAGTCCTGAAATTGACTATTTCTTCCAAGAGCCTTATAAAATAAGAAATGCTTAGAAACCGAGATACGGAGACAAGTAGTGCTGATTGCTGCTGGGGTGTTACTGCATCAAGCAGATAGTACGAAGGAAATATATTAACCTTCAGTATACCAGAACAAGCAGTCATCACCGTTTACCATCTAGGGCCAGTGGATGCGGTTTACTGTTTATATTTTTAAGTAATTTTTGCAAATAATCGACAGGTCTAAGAATAAGGGATAGTGAAAAACAATTTTATTGGAAAGTTTAATCAGAATTTAAACACAGCAATTCTCTTTATATTAAGCAAATCTTGATGCACACAGATTATAAGAGATTTAAGAATACTGCCACATGTCCTCTTAGAACAATGGGATTATCCAGGTTCTTGTTGCAAATTACTATATCATGAAGTCCTTCCTGTTGAATGACTGACTGGATAGGAATATCCTATTTGCTTTTTGTTCTTACAAGTATAGTGTTCACTCATGGAGTCTTTATTTTTCCTCGTTCTTATCAGTTCAACCCTTTTTTAATGTTCACTAAGTTTAGATGCATGTATTTTCTTCCTCCATTGGCATGGTCTCTTCTAGGGCTTACAACGATACAAAGATAAACCATTACAGAATCGCTGCTTTCAGAACCTATTTCTGGTGTCTTCAGGGCTTTTTTTCTCCTAGCCTCTGACCTCAAGAAGTTAAAAAACTTGCAGGAGTAGAAGAGGACATAGAATTTAGGGACCTTTTATTCTAGCAATCTTGTTTTATTGTGGTAAACTAAATATATTTAATAAAATTTGCCATATAACAATTCTTATGTGTATACTTTTCAGTGACATTGATTACATTCACTATTAGGTAACCATCACTATTCTTTCTAAAACTTTTTCAGCACCCCAAACAGAAACTGTACCCATTAAGCAATAACGCTTTCATTCTCCCCTCCCAAACCCCTAGTCATTTATGACTATACATTTTGTTGCTTTTGTTTTTGGTGTCATACCTAAGAATCCATTGCCAGATACAAGGTCTTGAAGATTTATACCTATGTTTCCTTCTAGGGATTTCATGATTTTAGCTCTTATATTTAGGTCATTGATCCATTTTGAGTTAATTTCTGTGTATTCATTGATTGTTGATTTTGAGAAAATTCATCTAGGATATTTTCATCTGAAGGCTCATGATCTGAGATTTAATTTGTGCGCTCATTTCACCATCATCATGAGTGTCTTTCTGCGCTATCCAATGTGGTAGCCATTAACCACATGTGGCTATTATCTTAAATTTAAAATTCAAATTAATTAAAATTAAGTAAAATAAAAATTCAGTTTTTTGGTTACAATGGCCACATCTCAAGTGCTCATTAGTCACATTTGGCTATTGGCTGTTGTCTTGGTCTGTGCTGATAAAGATTCCCATTATCAAAAAAAAAAAAAAAATTACTGGACTTCATTGGTCAAGAGTGCTACTAGCTCTTTATATTCATAATCTGATTCATTTAATTGTGAAGTATCTTTTCATCACTTTTTTCCTCTTTCCATGATAGGCAGAAAGTAAAAAAAATCTGAATTCTCAACTGTGTTTATTGAAAGCGAAAAGCAGACTACAAAGATGGTGTCTGTTATCGTTTATACTTTCTTGAAAGATGATGCAGTACCCTAGGCAATGCAGTAAGAAAACGGAAGGATGATATGTTTTATTGTTGATTGCATCATCCTTCTAGGTGCTTCCGTGATTCTTCCATTTTATCATTTTCTTATTGGTTTTTTTTTTTTTTTTTAAGAGCATAGTTAGGAATAGTTGATCATAAAATAATTACTAAGGTTATGATGAAATGGCTAGATGCAGGAAAAACATAATCACTAGGATCCTGTAGTGTATCTTAGACTTACAAAGACACTGTACCCATATGGTAATTGCAGAATAAAATGAGTTTTTTTTTTCTTCATAGGAAAATTTTCTTTTGATTCCTTGGAAGGCCTCTAAGAGGATAAAAGTCATGAAATATTAATCCTTGCAAATAGTTAGAACTACTCAAGAAAGAAACTAAAAAAAAACAAAAAACAAAAAACAAAAAACTGGGTTCAATGGACCTGCCTGTATACCCTGATACTTTGAATTCAAATCCATTACCACAAGGTTCTTAAATTTTCCCCAGTCTATATTTGAATCTCCCCTTCTTTCATAGTGAAAACCTTGGTTCTCAACATCTGTATTTATTCATTTGCTGTATCCTACAATATATACAAAATAGCTTCAGAATGAATACGTTAATACTACTGCCAATGGCAAACTTGTGAAGTAAAGTTCAAAATGTCTTTGCAGTTTCATTGGCTTTTGTATGATTAATGCTTTTGGGGTGTACAGTTAGGATACTGATCTCAAAAGTCACTTGAATTATTTTTTTCTGTGCAGTTATACCTTGGATTTTTATTTATATTGAATCTTAGTATTTGCTTTTTTATCTTTTTCACTTAATTGCATTTTATGCATACATGAAAATATTTACATGGTTCAAAAATCACAACTAAATCAAAAGTTATCCCTACTTGAGGTAATTCTGATTCATTCCCATTCTTGCTCTTACCTACCCCTATAGATAACCTTTTTTTTTTTTGAGACGGAGTTTCGCTTTTGTTGCCCAGGCTGGAGTGCAGTGGCGCGGTCTCGGCTCACTGCAACCTCCACATCCCAGGTTCAAACAATTCTCCTGCCTCAGCCTCCCAAGTAGTTGGAATTACAGGCACCCACCACCATGCCTGGCTAATTTTGAAAATATTTTTAGTAGAAATGGAGTTTCACCGTGTTCGCCAGGGTGGTTTCAAACTCCTGACCTCAGGTGATCTACCCGCCTCAGCCTCTCAAAGTGCTAGGATTACGGGTGTGAGCCAGCACACCCTCCCTAGATAACCATTTACATTCACTTTTGACCTGTTCTTCCTGTGTTTCTTCTTTAAAAATACTTACATGTGTTCACTTTGTCTCCCCTCCATACTGCTATCTTATATAAAAGGTAGCATATTTTGCCTTATGTTCATCTCATTAAATGATAAACCTGGGAATTACTCTGGTTCATAGAGATATTCCTCATCTTTTTTTCTTCTTTTTTTTGAGATGGAGTCTCGCTCTGTCACCCAGGCTGGAGTGCAGTGGTGCATTCTCGGCTCACTGCAAGCTCCGCCTTCTGGGTTCATACCATTCTCCTGCCTCAGCCTGGCTAATTTTTTATTTTTTAGTAGAGATGGGGTTTCACGGTGTTAGCCAGGATAGTCTCATCTCCTGACCTCGTGATCCGCCCACCTCGGCCTCCCAAAGTGCTGGGATTACAGGCGTGAACCACCGTGCCCGGCCTCCTCATCATATTTTGTGGTTTCATAGTGCTTTATGTCTGTGTCATCAGATATTCAGCTGATGTCTTATTGATGGGCATTTGGTGTTTTTCAGTCTCTTGATAGTACAGCTAATGCCTCAGTAAATCACTTTATGCATATGTTGTTTCTCATTTGTGAAGTAACTTAGGGTAAAGTCCTAGAGATGGATGACTGAGTCAAAGGCTAAATTTGTTTAGCTTTATCCATGTTTATAACCACCCTCTCAATGAACTATTACCTTTAATTTAATTTACAATGTGAAATAAAAAGATGTAAGAGAAATAGAAGAATATTATATCCGAAAACTAGGAATTCCTTGAATTGGCCATTTCCTGTGATCTTCATTGCCATTTTCCCAGTTACCGTTTTTTTCTTTTCTTTTTTTTTTATTTTTTCTTCCCGGGTTCAAGTGATTTTCCTGCCTCAGCCTCCCAAGCAGCTGGGATTAACAGGCACCCACGACCATGCCCAGCTAATTTTTATATTTTTAGTTGAGATGGTATTTCACCATGTTGGCCAGGCAGGTCTCAAACTCTTGACCTCAGGTGATACGCCCTCCTTGGCCCCCCAAAGTGCTGGGATTACAGGCGTGAGCCACCGTGCCCGGCCCAGGTATCATTTCTTACAAAAGAGGCAGTAATTCTTGGCTGGTCTTGGCAGTTTGGCAGTTCCACTTTTGTTCCTTTTCTATTTATTTTCCAGAGTAGTCTTTTTTTTTTTTTTTTTTTTTTTGAGATGGAGTTTCACTCTTGTTGCCCAGGCTGGAGTGCAGTGGAGTGGTCTTGGCTCATTTCAGCCTCTGCCTCCCGGGTTCAAGCGAGTCTCCTGCCTCAGCCTCTCATGTAGCTGGGATTACAGGTGCCTGCCGCCACGCCCAGCTAATTTTTTTTATTTTTAGTAGAGATGAGGTTTTACCATGTTGGTCAGGCTGGTCTCGAACTCCTGACCTCAGGTGATCCACCTGTCTCGTATAGGTGTGAGCCATGGTGCCTGGCCCAGAGTAGTCTTTTTAAGAATGCAAATTGGATTATATCATTTTGTCATTTTCCTGCTTATAATTCTTTTGGATATACAATTTATGTTTTGATATTTTAAAATGGATTCCAAGTTTCTGTTGACATCTGTAACTTTTCTTCTATTTTCATGAATGTATTAATCATAAAGTCTATTATATTTTATAAATGCAATATGTCAGTCAAATGAAGGTCTGCTTTTATTCTTTCCTCTTGGTTTCTTTACGGCTGCTTCTGTTTTTATAGATTGCCTTGTACCTTGCAATTTTGAACTGGATGCCCGATGTTGTGACGAAAAATCCTAGAGATTCTGGATGATGTTATCTTCCTTCAAAGTGGGTTAAGTTTTCTTTTAGCAGCCAGAGCAATCCTTATGGAGTATGTTGTCTGTTTTATACATTATGTGATTATGTGTGTGTAGCTCTGTTTCTCTGTTCGGTTCCATTGGATTATTTGCCTATAATTGCACCAGTATCACACTCTTACTATTAAAATTCCTGGCCGGGCGCGGTGGCTCAAGCCTGTAATCCCAGCACTTTGGGAGGCTGAGACGGGCGGATCATGAGGTCAGGAGATCGAGACCATCCTGGCTAACACGGTGAAACCCCGTCTCTACTAAAAATACAAAAACTAGCCGGGCGAGGTGGCGGGCGCCTGTAGTCCCAGCTATTCGGGAGGCTGAGGCAGGAGAATGGCGTAAACCCGGGAGGCGGAGCTTGCAGTGAGCTGAGAACCGGCCACTGCACTCCAGCCCGGGCGACAGAGCGAGACTCCGCCTCAAAAAAAAAATAAAATAAAATAAAATAAAATTCCTATAGCACTTTGTTCTTCAAGGTTGTCGTTACTATTCTGACCCTTTGCTTTTTTGTATATATTTTAGGATCAACTTTCTAATACTCAAAAACTAACATTAGTGGAGTTTTACTTGGAGTGCACTGGATCTAAAGATCAGTTTGAAGATAATTAAGATGTTTACAATATTAAGTTTTAAAATCTGTGAGCATTGTATATCAATTTACTTCTATAACTTTTCAGTATTAGCTTTTAAAAGTATACAAATCTTCATGTGTTAGATTTATTTCTAGATACTATTTTTTATTGCCTTTTGTAATTTACTTACTATTCTTTTTTTTTTTTTTGCTGGTAACATACTTGATTTTTACATATTGACTTGGTTCCAAATTTGTTTTTTTGTTGTCGTTTAAAAAATAGAGATGGGTTTGCTATGTTGGCTAGACTGGTCTCGAACTCGAGGCCTCAAGTGATCCACCCGCGTCTGCTTCCCGAAGTGCTGGGATTACAGATTTGAGCCACCATGCCTGGCCTAAATTTATTTGAATTCTAATTACTTGCCTATACATTCTGATAGTATCTGTGTAGTTACATACAGGCATGTTGTTTGTAAATACTGACAGTTGTATTCATTCCAGTTCTTAAGATTTTTTTATGGTTGTTTTGTTTTTTGCCCTAATGTATGGGCTAGGACCTTTAATGTAATGTAAAATAAAAGTTAGGACATTGGGCTTTACATACCAGGAGGGCAATTTTAAGTATTTCACCATACAGATGTTTGCAGTTGGCTTTTTGTAGCTACTCTTTATGAAAATAAGGACATTTTCTCTTGTTGCTAATTTTATCAAGAGTAGATGCTGAAGTTTATCAAATGTATTTTATATGTTTCTTGAGATAACAATATGGTAAATTACTTTCTTTAAAAATACTCAAATGCCATTGCATTCCTGCAGCAAACCCATTTGTGTAGGATGTCTTTACCTTGTTATATATTGCTAGATTAAATTTGATAATTTATTAAGGTATTTTGTTCTGTTACATGAGGCAAAATTCTGTAATTCTTTTCTCTTTTTTTTGACTAATCTACCAGCCGGGTGCTGTGGCTCACACCAGTAATACCAGCACTTTGGGAAGCTGAGGTGGGCGGATCACCTGAGGTCAGGGGTTTGAGATCAACCTGGCTAACATGGTGAAACCCCATCTCTACAAAAAATACAAAAATAAGCCGGGTGTGGTGGTGGGGGCCTGTAATCCCAGCCACTCGGAAGGTTGAGGCATGAGAATTGCTTGAACCCGGGAGGTGGAGGTTGCAGTGAGTTGAGATCGCGCCACTGCACCCCAGCCTGGGCAAGTGAGACTTGGTCTCAAAAAAAAAAAAGATTAACACTATTTTAAACCTATGATTTTCTTTTCTTATAATGTCCTTGTGAGGATTTGGCTTCAGAATTAGGCTGGCCTCATGAAACAGCTCCCGTTTTTGTATATCCTATAAAAGAATTTGTATACTATTGTTACTGGTTTTTGTGTGTATGTTCTGTTTTTGTTTTTTTGAAACAGAATCTCGCTCTCTCATCCAGGCTGGAGTGCAGTGTCCAATCCTGGCTCACTGCAGCCTGGAACTCCCAGACTCAGATGATCCTCTCACCTCCGTCTCCCTGAGTAGCTGGGACTACAGGAATGCACCACCATGCCTGGCTAATTTTTCTGTATTTTTTGTAGATACAGAGTCTCACCGTGTTGCCCAGGCTGGTCTTGAACTTCTGGGCTCAAGCTATCCATCTGCCTTGGCCTCCCAAAGTGATGGACTGCAGGCTAGTCAGCCACTGTGCCTGGCTGGTACTGTTTCTAACTTAAATGTTTGGAACAGTTCATCAACAAAGCTGTCTGGGCCCAGTGTTTTTCTTGGACATTTTGTATGGAGATTTTAATATACTACCTCAGTTTCTTTGAAGGTTCAAAGACTATGCAGATTTTCTGTTTCTAGTTGTATCGTTTTAGAAAAAGTGATTTTCAAGGAATTGTCCTTTCTAAGTTTTTAAGCTTATTGTCCCTCTGAGTTACCATTTCCTGTTATCTTTTTATTATCAGATTTGGTGGTAATGTCCTCTTTTTAATTACTGTAATTTTTAATTTGTGGGTTTTTTCCTCCCTTGATTTTTCTTCTTATTTCCCTCTTTTCTTTTTTTTTTTTTTTTTTTGAGATGGAGTCTGGCTCTGTTGCCCAGGCTGGAGTGCAGCAGTGCGATCTTGGCTCACTGCAAGCTCTGCCTCCCGGGTTCACGCTATTCTCCTGCCTCAGCCTCCCGAGTAGCTGGGACTACAGGTGCCCGCCACCACACCTGGCTAATTTTTTGTATTTTTAGTAGAGACGGGGTTTCACCGTGTTAGCCAGGATGGTCTCGATCTCCTGACCTCGTGATCCACCCGTCTCGGCCTCCCAAAGTGCTGGGATTACAGACGTGAGCCACTGCACCCGGCCCTTTTTTCCTCTTTTCTAAGTCTGCTTTCTACTTTATTGATTTCTTCTCTTTTTTTTTCTGTTTAAGATTTTCCTTTGGCTGTAATTTTTCTAGCCCTTTGAGATGATGGTTGAGGTTATTAATATTAACCTTTCTTTATTATAAAATACACATTTTGAGCTTTAAATTTTTCTCTAATCATTGCCTTAGGTACTCCACACATTTTGTATGTCATTTTCCTTAGAAGGCATTTAAAAATATTTTCTAATTTCTATTGTGATTTGCTCATCGACCCATAGATTGGAAATACGTTCCTTTTCAAACATTATTTTCTACTTATTTTTCTGTTTCTCTGGTGGAGTCAGGGTACACATTCTGCATAATTGAAATTTAAGTCTTGCCTTTTGACCTAATTTTTTTTTTCTTGGTAAATTTTTCATAATTTACTTGGAAAAAAATGTTAATCCTGCAGTTTTTGGGTTCAGTATATATCTGTTAGCTCAGGCTGCTTGGATATGTTCCAGTATTTTATGTCCTTGTTAATTTTTTTGTCTGCTAAGTCTATCAGTTATTGAGATATGTATTAATATTCACTAGGATTGTAGATTTATTTTTCCTCTCTTTTTTTTAACCTTTGCTTTACATATTTTATAGCTGTGTTATTCATTGTATACTTATAATTGTAATAACTTCCTGGTCAGTTGACCTTTTCACCATTCTGAGATATTTTTATCTCCTAGTAATGCTACTTGCTTTCACGTCTCCTTTGTTGGATAATAGTATGGTCACACCAACTAAATTTGTTTTGTCTATCTTTAAAATAAAAAATCTTTTAACTTCAGTCTTTTGGGTTCAAAGTGTGTCTCATAAACAGCATATTGTTGTGGTTTTAATATTCAGTCTGGATGTCTTTTCCTTTTATTTAGAGTATTTTAAGCCATTATATGTAGTAGGATTCCTGATATATTTAATTTTATCACCTTTCTATTAGACTTACATTGTATTTATTTTTTATCTAAAAAAATTGTAGTAAAATATAACAAAATTTACCATTTTAATAATTTTATTTTAAGAGACTGCATCTTGCTTTGTCACCAGGCTGGAGTGCAGTGGCATGGTCGTAGCTCACTGCAACCTTGAACTCCTGAGCTCAAGTAAGTGATCCTCCTGCCTCAGTCTCCTGAGTAGCTGGGACTACAGGTGCGTGCCATCGTGCCTGGCTAATTAAAAAAATTTTTCTTTTTGTAGAGACAGGGACTCACTATGTTGCCCAGGGTGGTCTTGAACTCCTGGCCTCATGCGGTCTTCCTGCCTTGGCCTCTCAAGAGTGCTGCTCATTTTAATCATTTTTAAAAGTACAGTTCAGTGGCATTGGGTATATTCATGTTGTTGATCAACCATAATTACCATCCATCTCCAGGCCTTTTTTTTTTTTTAATCTTGCAAAACTGAAACTCTGTCCCTTAAACAATAACTAAATTCTTCCCCTTCCCGATCTGGCCACCACCATTGTATTATACTTTTTGTTTCTGTGAATTTGATTACTCTAGGTACCTTTTTTTTTGAGATAGAGTCTCACTCTGTCGCTCAAGCTGGAGTGCAGTGGTGTGCTCTCGGCTCAGTACAAGCTCTGCCTCCCGGGTTCATGCCTTTCTCCTGCCTCAGCCTCCTGAGTAGCTGGGACTACAGGCGCCCGACACCATGCCCGGCTAATTTTTGTTGTATTTTTTAGTAGAGACAGGGTTTCACCATGTTGGTCTGGCTGATCTCGATCTCCTGACCTTGTGAGCCGCCCACCTCGGCCTTCCAAAGTGCTGGGATTACAGGCATGAGCCACCGCGCCTGGCCTACTCTAGGTACCTTTATGTGGAATCATACAGTATTTGTCCTTTTGTGACTGGGTTATTTTACTTACCGTAATGTCTCAAGTTTCGTCCATGTTGTAGCACATACCAGAATTTCTTCCTTTTTAAGGCTGAATAAAATTCTGTAGTATTATAGAATGTATTATAAAGTGTATTACACATTTTTGTTTATTTTAGCATCCATGGATACTTGGGTTGCCTCTGCCTTTTGGTGATGTTGAGTAATGCTGCTGTGAACATGGGTGTTTTGTTTAAGTATCTGCTTTCTTTTTTTTTGAGATGGAGTTTCACTCTTATTGCCCAGGCTGGAGTGCAGTGGCACAATCTTGGCTCACTGCAGCCTCTGTCTCTCAGGTTCAAGTGAGTCTCCTGCCTCAGCCTGCCAAGTAGCTGAGATTACAGGCATGCACCACCACCCCCGGCTAAATTTTTGTGTTTGGTAGAGACGGGGTTTCGCCATATTGATCAGGCTGGTCTTGAACTCCTCACCTCAGGTGATCCAACCACCTCGGCCTCCCAAAGTGCTGGGATTACAGGCGTGAGCCACTGCACCTGGCTGCTTTCGATTCTTTTGGGTATGCTCAGAGGTGGAATTTCTGGATCATATGGTAATTCTATGTTTACTTTTTAAGGAACTGCCACACTGCTTTCCCAGGTGACTGTATCATTTCACATTCCCAGACAAATTCACAAGGGTTCCAGTCCACATACTGGGCAACTTTTGGCATTTGCTGTTTTTGTTTTCTGTAAGGGCCATCCTCATGACTGGAGTGTCAGATGGTATCCCATTGTAGTTCTAATTGACCTACTTTTATGCTCTTTTTTCTCTGCTTTTTTTTTTTTTTCCTTCCTTTGGATCAAACATTTTTTATTATTATTTCCTCCTATTAACTTGTTTGTGATACATTATTTTTTACTACTTTTATACTATACTTTCAATATGCTTTAGTACTAAATATAATATGTATTTATAGTATTTTTTTTTTTTTTTTTTTTTTTTTACAATTCCTTTTCACTAAGCAAGTCTCTGGTGTCTCTAGAGATCGTAGCATATAGTCATTTATCCAGCTCACCTCTTGCATGATTGCTCCCATGCATTTTAATTCTTCTTGTTTTAAACACCACAACACAGTATTTAATTGTTTCGTGTGGTCAATATTGATTTATCTTTACCTATCTTTTTTTTAATCCTGTACTCTTACTCTTTAATTCTGTCTGCATTTATATTATTCTGAAGAGTCCTTTTTGTTGTTGTTGCTTCTTTTTTTTTTAACCAATCACATTTAATAACAATATTTAGTTGTTTAATAATTTTTTTAGATAAGACATTTAATTAACTACATGTCTACTTTAATAAACCTTTAGTATTTCTTTTAATGAAAGTCTGCTGGTGCAGAATTCTGTTTCTGTTGAAATGTTATTTTTTCCTTCATGTTGGAGGATCTGTTTGCTGTGTATATCACCATAGGTTTTCAGTTACTTTTTCCAGCATTTCAAGATATTCTATTATCATTCACTTTCTGTCATTGATGTTGAAGTTAGCTCTACTGGATAAGTCTTGTCACTCCTTTGAAGGCTGTGAATCTCCCCTGTGCCGCCGCCTCCTCGCCCCAGCTGCACATAAAGTTTTCCCTTTTTCTTTGGTTTTCATCACTGTAACTGTGTTGTGCCTTGAAATTTTCTTTGTGCTTCTTTCTCTTGCTTGGGATTCTTGGAGTTTCTTCAGTCTGTTGGCTGATACTTTGATATCGGTTTTAGAAAATCCAGGATTCAAGATCTTTTCAATATTGCTTCTGCTACATTCTCTCTTCCCTTTCTGGATCTTGCATTTACACTATGTTTCACATGTCTCTTATTGGTCTTTTCTGTATTTTCCATATTTTATTTTTGAATCTCTGCACTTTTATTTGGATGTTTTCTTTTGACCTATCAAGTTGAAAAATACGGATTTCTGCTGTTTAATCTTTTAATGCCATTTATTTTAATTTTTGGTTCTTCAGTTGTAGAATTTTCATTTGTTTCTTCATGTAGATTTCAGTTCTGTAGTGAAAATTGCTATTTTTAAAATATATTCCTTTTATCTTTTCCTCTATTTCCTTGAATGTATTAATCATTGTTTGCTAACACCAGTATCTAGATTGCATGTGTATTTGGTTCTATTTTATTTTTTCTTTTGACTTTTGGTCATATGATCCTGTTTCTTGGCATCATAGTTATTTTTGACTAAATCCTGGGATTGTGTCTTTAAAGATTGTAGGTATTCCTGAAGGTGATAACTTCCTCTGGAAAAGACTCATCCTTTCTTCCAGTGAGGCAGATGCAGTGGGAGCTGGTCACCTTACTCCAGGCAAGTACTGGGTGGAGTGAAGGCCAGGTTGTTGTTTTAGTAAGGCATCTGCTGCTTCTGGTTTCTTCAGGCTTTCATCTGGAAGCTTGATTTTGCTTACTATGCCATATTTCCTTGGAGGCTTCTGAACTGTAATTTTTGTTTGATCGTGAGCTCTGCTTTTCAGAGTTTTGGTTTATCTTTTTGGCCTTCATAGCTCAGCATTTGACAGATATCATGGGAGGGAAACCAGTTGTATGCTGAAGACCTCTCCTGCGCTCTCATTTTGCTACCGTATAGCCTTGTCAGACTGCACAAGGTTCTGCTTGTTTCTGTCTGCTCGCCATGGCTGTCTCCTCCGGGCCCAACATAATTCTTAACCTCTTGCCTGTGCCTCCTCTTGTCTGAGAAAAAAGTGGCTTCAGATGATCAGCTCACTTCTCCACAGTTCTCCCCTTTCTGAATCCTTAGTCCCTCTTGTCCTCACTGCTTTGGCAGCTCTTGGGTGCCTTTAAAGAGATAATTTTTGTATTTATCTGTCTCTTCTAATTTCTCAGAGTTACAAGCTTTTTTTTGTCCTACTTGGAGGTATTATAGAAGTCTAGACTGAGTTTTGAATTTACATAGCTACTTGCAGTGATTTGGTGTGATTTGTGATTTTTACTACAGTCTCACTGACAGTGGTGGTTTCTTTTGTTTGTTTTTTGTTTTTTTTTTTTTGAGACAGAGTTTCGCTGTTGTTGCCCAGGCTGGAGTGCAATGGTGTGACCTTGGCTCACTGCAACCTCTGCCTCCCAGGTTCGATTTTCCTGCCTCAGCCTCCCGAGTAGCTGGGATTACAGGCGCCTGCCACCACGCCTGGCTAATTTTTTGTATTTGTAGTAGAGCCAGGGCTTCACCATCTTGGCCATGCTGGTCTCGAACTCCTGATCTCTGGCGATCCACCTGCCTCGGCCTCCCAAAGTGCTGAGATTACAGGTGTGAGCCACCACGCCCAGCCAGCGGTGTTTTTTTTTTTTTTAAAATAAAAATGTACTTCTTTAATTAATGCTGAATAAGATTGCTTTAATTTGACTTTTTTGTTACCTGGGAGGGTATTTTCCTGTTTTTTTTTTTTTTTTAAACTATTTGTATTTACTCTTCGGTGGGCTGTTTTCTTTGAGCCCTTCACAGGCACATTCTCCTCCTAATCTGTGTGGCAAGTTTACTACTCTAAAGTTTTCTTAGTTGCATATCATACAAATGGTTAGGATATTATGAAATAATTTACTGTAAGAAGTCAGGAGAGAGTCAAAGGTAGGAGTTTTTTGGGTCTATGTGTTTTGTTTTCTTGTATGTATTGTTTCCCATACCGGCTGCTTTAGATGGTTGGTTAGCTTGTGCAGATCCTACTGTTGTCTTCCTTTTAGAACCAGAATCTGTAATTACCTCAGGCTCTGATGTCCAAAGTAAATGAGGTTGATCTAGTTAGCAGCAGGTATCTATCCTCCCTTCATTGTGGCTACAGATGGAGAAATGGGATTCTTTTCTTTATGGGAGAAGGGCAGGGTTTCTACGAGGAAGGTGTGTGAATGGAGAAGAAATGATTGATATCTCTGGTAAAACAGTGGGCATGCAAGGTGGAATTCAGGCAGTATTTCAGATTCAGAAATGTAGGTCACAATTTCTTATCTGCAATTCAGAAGCCTGAAAAGCACTGAAAACACAATTATTCTTAAGTTTATGGCATATTCATTTTTGACAAAACTGGAACTGATATGGGTGAGGCATTTATTACATTTTGAATATTCATATGTTTCATTGCAAATGTTATGTTTACTACAGGGGCATATGATATCTGTGAGAGAGAGAGATATATATATATGTAGTGTATGACTTGACTAAAATATATAAGGTTCTAAACAGAAAAACGTCTCCTGCGATTTTTGGCTGATAGTAGACCTGTGCTTCTTTAAGAGGACTTGTTGCTTGGTTACTTATTTATGGCAGGTGAATGCTGGTGGATCAAGGAGAACGGCCCCTACCTCATGGAGCTTTCAGAACAGTTAGAGTTCCTGGATCTCTAGTTCAAGTAACCCCAAAAACCCTCCAAACATGTAAACGTCTTCATTCTTAGAAATATTACTGAATGTATATGTCACCACTCTTCAAATATTTCCAATAGGAGAAAACGGTAATAGTTAGAATACTTAAGATTAGTGAGTAAGGATTATTGAAAGTAAAAAAGAGCCTAGTTTGTAGGTAAAGCCAACAAGGGAGTGAGATGTACAGTGCCAGAGCACGTTAGGCATAGTCCGATATTTGTGTAAAACGAGACTAGATTGGAATACGGGAAAAAATGCCTTAGAAGCCTGTGTAGGAGGAATCTGGCTAAAACGTGAGGAAAGGATTAAGGAGACTTTTGATTCCATGTTAGCTAAAATTTTAAATAAGGGCAGGGTGCGGTTTCTCACGCCTGTAATCCCAGCACTTTGGGAGGCCGAGGTGGGCAGATCACAAGGTCAGGAGATCGAGACCATCCTGGCTAACATGTGAAACTCTGTCTCTACTAAAAACACACAAAAAAATTAGCCGGGCCTGGTGGCGGGCACCTGTAGTCCCAGCTACTCGGGAGGCTGAGGCAGGAGAATGGCGTGAACCCGGTAGGCGGAGCTCGCAGTGAGCCGAGATCGCGCCATTGCACTCCAGCCTGGGTGACAGAGCAAGACTCCGTCTCAAAAAAAAAAGTTTAAATAAGAACATGTGTTTTCAGAAGTGGTTCTATATGATTGGACTTACCTTTCATTAGCAGTTTTGCTTTTCAGCATATTTAGAACATAATTTGTTTAAAATTGAAATGGCTTACTTTTATTGTGGTTTATTTATTTATTTATTTTTTGGGACAGGGTCTCTCTCTGTCTCCCAGGCTGGAGTGCAGTGGTGCGATCTTGGCTCACTGCAGCCTCCACCTCCGTGGTTCAGGCAGTTCAAGCTACCTGAGTAGCTGGGATTACAAGCATGCACCACCACGCCCTGGCTAATTTTTGTATTTTTAGTAGAGAAAGGGTTTCACCACGTTGGCCAGGCTGGTCTGAACACCTGGCATCATGTGATCTACCGGCCTTGGCCTCAAAGTGCTGGGATTACAGGCATGAGCCACTCTGCCCGGCCTATGGTGGTTTTTATACAGTAACACTCAATTTATTGCGGTTTATCCCAGTGCTTATTGCTTTTTTTCTGTTAGGAACCTGTAGTCAGTTCCTCCCTTCTTTGCAAAGGGGTTTACTTAAAATATTTGTAATTTTTGTAAGTTTTGTTGAAAGTACACGTTTTGTATACTTTCGTAATGATGTTTATATATCTACTTGACAAATCTATCTTTTAAGAAATTATTTTCAGCTTTTAAGTAGCTGTCACTAACATGTATGTCCAGTATCTAATGGCTTCAGCTCCTGCTGATACTATTTTCTTTTTGACTCAGCAGCTTTAAAACCAAAATAGTAAGATCTGTCTTGAAGTCACAGTCTAGCAAGAGAAGCAAACTATATAAATTTAGACAGTTCTGATTAGCACAATTCTCAAACTGTTATATTATGCATTAACCCATACAGGAAGAATTTAAAATTGCAGTATTGTGAGAAAAGTTTTAGAGGTGAAGCATTTTTGAGAAAAGTATCAAAGATGAAGAAGTACTCTTGACCTTAAAGGCTTTCTGTTCCAGTCTAGTTTTAATGTGGTGTTGTATTTAACTTGCCTTAGAAACTCATAGGTTTATGCCCTCTTGTGGTCTGTCACCAATATAAATAGCACAAATAAAAATTTTAAGTGCTGGAGATCTTACTGCATGTTACTGCTCTCCTTTATAAAATAACTTTTAAAAAGCAGCTTCTGGGGAACAACAGCTAAGAAATTATTATTCCTGTCTTCCATATAATTTGTGGACCTTAAAAGTTACCAAATGTTTTATTTTAACCCTTGGTAACAAAATGTATGTGTATGTTAGCTGGACACTAATGAACAGAAAAATATTGTTGGGTGGGCTGTCCATCATTGTCCTTCTGGGTGTCTAACCCTATTAATGTATAAGTGTCTTAAAAATACGATGAGGTGTGATAGTAATTGTGGGGCTAGCACATTACCCTTCCACCTTCACCTAAACATATGCAGATATACTATTAAATGATGCTTGGGAAATGTGGTGTTTATATTTACTTGTTTCATCAGAAAGGGTCAGGAGCTGTAGGAGGCATTGGAAGAAATAAGGATTATAATGTTAGTAAATTGGTGAACTTAAGCTTACAGAATTTGCTTTCACTGACATGATTGGCAAGGTCTTATTCGTGAGTGTGGGACTGAGGAACTAACTAGTGGAGGAGAAACAGCAATAGCAGTCAGTGTTTTAAGACTGCAGCTGTAACCAGTGTTTTTCTGCTGTTATCTAGTAAGTCGCATGATGGTTGGAAGCAGGCCAGCATAGGGACTATGCACTTTAGGATTAGATAGAATCCGTGTTAGAAATACTTGGTTTTAAAACTGATCTCATCTGTTACCAGTTACTGGACAGTTGTGTAATATTAAGTAAGTTACTTCATCTCTGAATACAGAGGTTTCCTCTCCAGATAAAGATTTAAGCTGCCTTCATCGAAATCTTTGCAGTTTGTTTTGTAACATGCAGTGTTGGAATATAGACCTGTTGTTATTGCTCATAGGTTAAAGACAGTTTTGCGTTGCAAAGAATGAATACCATATGACTTTGTAGCCACTGGGTTGTTGGTAAAGACTCCTAAATAGTGATAAATCAGCTCATAGTTCTTTTTCTTTGCTGTGGACTTACTGCTGCACTTCTATGTAGGTACATACTTTATTATAAATTCTTGAGTGTAAATGAGGTCATTATATTAAAGAATTTAGTAGTTCAGTTATTTTAAAGTTGAAGCCTAGTAACTATTTTTAAGAAAAATAAAAGTAATATAATAAGATTTTTTTCTTTGGGGCGCTATTTGCGTGTTTTGGCAGGTTTAAAAAATAAAAACAACTAGTGTTGTTCCTCCATTGTGGTCATACTTTTGTGGAGGATAACAAAGTAATGAAACGTTTTTGTTTCTTTTGCTGTGGTTTTCAAGTGTTGCTTGTAGAACAAGGCTCACTGCCTTATGGTTACTTTTAAAATTTAATATGTAAAGTAATCTGAGTCCCCTTTCAGGAGAAATAAGATTATTTAGAATAATTTAACTTAAGGGAAAATATTTGTTTTTATAACACCTTCTAAAATTTCTGAGTTGTAGAAATTTACTAATTTTTTTTCTTTCTTTTTTTTTGAGATGGAATCTCGTTCTGTCGCCCAGGCTGGAGTGCAGTGGTGCGATCTTGGCTCGCTGCAAGCTCTGCCTCCTGGGTTCACGCCGTTCTCCTGCTTCAGCCTCCTGTGTAGCTAAGACTACAGGGGCCTGCCACCGCGCTTGGCCATTTTTTTTTTGTATTTTTAGTAGAGATGCGGTTTCATTGTGTTAGCCAGGATGGTCTCAATCTCCTGACCTCGTGATCCACCCGCCTCGGCCTCCCAAAGTGCTGGGATTACAGGCATGAGCCACCGCGCCTGGCCAAAATTTACTAATTTTTTTCTTTTGAATAACTTGCTGTAAAATAGAAGACAACTGAAAAAAAAAATCCCTCTAAATATAATAAAACTGCTTGGGCTAAAATCTTTTTTGCAAGTAGGTGGACTATAAATCTTTTATATAAGCAAAGATAACCTAAACATGCCAGCAGAAGGCTAGTCTATATGTTTTTATATCTACCTCTTTCATCTTTCCCCTTGTTTCTGATTTCCAACGTGTCACTTCTTTAATTTACATTTGGATAGTGTTTATTTGAAGTCTGATATTCTAAACACTATATGTAACTAATAAAGACTATAAAATGTAAGGCAGCATTTTGGTAGTTAAAATTTCTCTTGTACGTTGTGAAATGGATTTTGGTGTTGGTCTATCTTCCTAGGGAGACTGTTTAAGGGAAGTAAAAGGAACAGGGCAAGTATGGCCGTAACAAAGTGGAGGGTAGACTATGGGGAGTGATGGCAAGAACACATGCCTTTCTACCAGTGACTTGTTTCTTAAACATAAAAAGCATATGTGCCAAATTTACATATTTACTAATTAAAAAGGCTTCCTGGAAACATTAGGTAGACTATCTTCTATAACCTTTAACACTGTCACTAATGGATATAGCTTAGAAGATTTCCTCGAAGGTCCTTTAAATAATGTAAATGATTATGAATGTGTAACTAGTTAATATGCAGCTACGAAAGGATTATCATGTAGAGGTTAATGAACATTCTGCTCTTATGGTTTGCAGGGCTTTGCTTTCTGTGCTTTTGGCTCTCTTCATGCTTGGAAACACATGCATTGGGATTGGAAAACATCCTGACTGTTTTTGGGTCTCATCTTTTAATGGGGTTGTTAAATAGGAACTTTATGAAAAGGATTTCATGAGCATTTTTTTCCTTTTTCAATTTACATTTAATTCTATTTGTCTATTTTGTAATTACTGCCAAATCAGAAACAGTGAAATGGATTGATGTAGTTTTAGTTTGGCTCTTCCAGATGTAAAGTCAGTACTCTATTATATATTGCCACTGTTATTAAGTGTTGCTATGTGATTGATACTTACTGAGAGATCTTCATTCTAAAATGGATGATGAGTTAATGTGTAGTATGGTTGGGTTTCTGATTATAGCATGTATTTTGGTACAGGATTGCTGTCTTAGTATTTAAAATGTCCCGAAAGAGGACATTTATTTCAGGAATTAAATGTTATAACAGAGGAATTTAGTGACAGGTCTAAAAAAAAAAAATCTTTTTTTTTTTTTTGCTGGGAGGGGTTGGTGAAACATTGAGCATATACAAGAGATAATATTGGTATTTAGAGCAGTGAACTAGAGCAGCATTTTGCAAACCAGATAATGCTGCTCTCTTTTTGTCATGGCCTAGTCTTAAGCATTTTGGCTTTCATCCTCTACCTTCTCTGTCTCTAAAGTGGTATATGGTATTCTAGACTGCTGTTTAAAATTTTTATTAATAGGTAATTTAAAAGTAGATAATTAGCAATCCTTGAAAACAGTGTTAATTCTTAAATTATCGTTCAAAAAGTGTTTTTTTAAATTCATTTTTCTTTATTGACTAGTCTTATTTTCTGAGCATTTTGAGAATCTACTGACATATCTCCAAGGAAAACAAATAACTTTTGTACTTAAATTCATTGTTTTAGTATTATAAACATAGTTTAAACTGGCTGTGAAGTGCTTACAATCTTTATCATAATTCACTGGGGAACAAATGAGCTGTTCAGAGCATCTCCTTATCCCAAGTATTTCTTCTGGAAAATGTAGTAGAAAAATATCACCGAATTCATTTTTTAATGCGTCAGAATAAAAATTACAGGTGAAAATGTTTGGAGATACACTGACAAAATAAAATATTTTCACTACTGTCTTTTTTTTTTTTTTTTTTAACTGACGAAACGTGGATGTTACATTGGTTTCTTGTTATTTATAACATTTACGTATTCTACAAAATATGTAATATTGAAAACAGGTCTGTAGATTGTACAAAATACTAGTTATCTTATATCATATGTCACCTAATAGTTATGAAGCGGGTTTTGTACCACAGTATGAATCAGAAAGCTGTAATTTGTTCTGCAGTTATCAGCCTGCATTAGAGGGTTATGATAAAGTGTGCTGCTTGAAAACTAACATTCACATCTCTGTGCATTTGACAAATAAAAATGTATACTGAGATGCTATTAAATCTGTAAAGCCACTGTTCTAGTTTTCAGATACACTGATTTTTGTAGCTCTGTGCATAGCTCTGTTTTTTCATGAGTAGTTATCTGTTTTCATGACAGGTGGTCACTAACTGCCAAGAGAGAATCCAGCATTGGTAAGTGAAAGATGGTTTTATTACACTTCTGAAATACTGATGGGGTAACCTACTTGTGTTTAAATAATGTGTTTACTGTTTGTGTGTGTGTGTATGTATGACTAGTAATTTAATTCGTCTAGTAATCTCCATTTTGAATGCCTTTGATACTAATTCATATTGTCTTTCACCCTTTTCTGAATTACATATTTCTGATTTCCTGATGTTGTGTTACCGCTTGTATTTATTCTAAGTGTCTTTTTTTTTAAAGTTAGAATAATATTAATATCATTATGAATTGGAGACTGAGACATTTTTGAATGTGACATAAAGAGCTCTATTTTGGGGATATTTCTTATATTTTAGTAGAAAAATAATGGGAATCAGTTACTTTAAAATAATGATGGAAATAGGGTATAGAAATGTTTTCCCAAAGTTTGAAAAAAAAAATTGAATTTTCTACTTTTCAGAGCTTGTTTCATTGTACTTTTTTTTTTTTTTTTTTTTTTGGAGAGAAAGCATATCTATTTTAATGTGCTAATCTATAGTTAATAGGACCATGTTTGGTAAATAACACACTTTCCTTTGGCTTCTGAGGAAAATGCTCAATTTAATGGTGAATAAAATCTTACGAGTTGTCATGAGGTATAGCTGTTGATCTTACAGATATCAAATTACAATATATCCATGCTGTGCTTACGAAGATTTTACTGAGAGAACAACAGGAGCTGTCTTGATTATTGTCTGCAGGGTTATTGCAAAAATCATGGTAACTGCCCCTTTAGTGGTGAGATTAAACCTTCGGTTATACACCATCAAGCATATAATATTTTAAATTTATTTTAAGAGGCTTTTTCTTCATGCCTGAGAGATCTCCAAGGAAATAATTTATAGTTAGTGTATATCAAATGTTTTTTGGTTTAAATGCACATAGGCTGCAGGCAGTGGATAAGAGTGAAAATTGGTGCAATCTGTACACATCATCTTATTAAATTTTGACTATTGGCTTGAAGAAAATAATCTAAAACTAATAATATCCACTTTATAAATAAAAATTCAGGACTTCATTAATTTTCAATAAATGCATCGTTGTAGTTGCTTCCACTGGTGGTGTGAGTCTGTCAGCATTTCCATAATGGACCATTTGCCTTTCATTATACATTCAGTTCAGGTTAAAACTTGAAATACAAGTCCTTGGCTAAAGAATTTTTTCACCTGCGCATTTAGTCAGAGTGGCCCATTTTACAAATAATTTCCAGAGGAAGTTTTATTAACGTGGACTTCTATCTATTGGTTTTGGCAAGAAGTTCAGGAAATTGGAAAGGTATTCACTGGGAATAGACACTAGTTTACATAAATGGGTGAATGGTAACTTGCTTCTGGTTTGTTTTATAAGATTCTTATTAGAGAGTTCTTTAAGGATAAGGGCACGTTTTCATCCTTTTATTCACAGCCCCTCCTGCTGTGTTTGGCATAAAAGGGGCACTTGATAAATGTTTGAGTAAATGAAGAAATGTGGTTTATTTTCTATATAACATTTTAGTTTACAAATACTCTAGTAGTATACAAGTCTAGTGAGCAGTGACAGAAATGTGACATTTACTTCATGGCAGGTTCATGTGACCCTCAATTTCACTTTTCAGTTTTTTAAAACCCTCTAAACTGTAGAAGCTTAGCATATTTGCCTACACGTATCTTGAAGTAATATAGTACTTTATAAATTAAAAAATTAAAATTATTTTTTTCCAGTTAAAATTTGCATTTTCCTCTGAATCATTTCTGGTTTGGTTCAGGAAACAGACTTTTCTGTTTGCTTTTAATAGGATCTATATATGGTATATTGCTCAAATCTGAATGGCCAGTAAATTAATCAATTCATTATATTAAAAAATGGAAACCACAGTGTCTCTGTTTCCCTGAAAGCCAGGAAATTGCTGTTTGGGAGAGTCGTGGAATTCTTGTGACATTTTTGCGTTCTCTTAATTCCTTAAACAATGGTTGAGTTTCTACCATTTGCCAGTATTGTGCTGCTGCTTGGAATTGCAAGACCCTGCCATAGAAAAATTCATAGTCGGACATTAAACAGGGAAATCACAATAATTTTGTGCTATTTGTGGAGATATGAGGCAAGTATAGGAGTTCAGAGGCTGGAGCCATTCTTAGGGTGTTTCACACACTACTTTTAAAAGCATGTTGCTTTAATTCTTATTTAACCCTTGGTATTAGTCTATCTAAAATATAATTTCTGTTAAGCTCCTATTCTTTATGGGTACATACCAATATAATAAAGAAGAACAAAATATATGGTTTGAAAAATGCATTCTTATGCTAGTGATGTTTATGCTTGTTTGTATACTTTTTAAAGGATTCTTTAAGGAACAAGTGTGTGTATTCTAGGTTCAGAAATAATCTAAATTGGTTTTTGTTTAAAAAAAATGTAGGACAGGGAGTAAAAATATTTGTAGAAAGATAGGAGTGAAAATGATCTGGGACCACAGGATCTACCCCAAAAAATCTTTGAGAAAATTAACTAAATCCTAGAATTTTGATGAACTAAGACATTTATATTTGTTTAATTAATAACAGATAATAAGGAAAGATTCAAGCCTAATGGATGAGAATTTGTACAACATTATTTTAGAGCTAATAATAATGGTTTTCAGTTTAGTGAGGATTTAAAAAATGTTTTTTAATCAAACTTTTTTTCTTTCTAATCCCTTTTACCTAACTCAGGAAATAAGGTATTTTGAAATCCACGCACTGTCATCTTATTAAAGTGTGAGGATACTTCCCAGTGTTTGGTCCACTAGTGGCTGATTATTTTGTTTGTGGATTATTTGTAATTTTCTTTTCAATTCTTCCTTAAAGAGCATGGCATTTGGAGTCACAGACCTATATTTGAATCCTGTCATTTGCTAGCGTTTTGACCTTGAACAGTTATGCTAAGAGTCTCAGTTTTTTCTTGTAAAGTGATGATGATACTACTTAACTCACAGGGTTGTAGTGAAGATCAAATGAGATCATGTCTGTAGAACACCCTGCCCGGCACTCAGTAAGTATTAATAGGAACTCATATACCTCTTTTGAAAATTTTAATTGTCAGACAAATAAAAAAAAAAAAGCCAGTGCTTTGTAAATATTTGTGAATATTTAGTGTTCATTCTAGTTTTTGTCATGATGGAGAGTTGGGTTTCTGTGATTTATTGTTATAGCTTTACATTAATATTTTTAAATCACTTTTTGTTAGGAAGAATTTCAAATAAGAGATGATAGGTAGTGTAGTGAATCCTCATGTACTCATCAGTCGGCTTTGATAATCATCAACTCATGATTCTCTCTAAACTGTTTCATTGCAGCATCTTAACTTGCCATCTACTCCTACTTCCAATTTTTTTTAAAACTTTTATTTTAGATTTGGGAGGTACGTGTAGAGGTTTGTTGCAGAGGTGCATTGCATGATGCTGAGGTGTGAGGTACAATTGAACCCATGACCCAGATAGTGAGCATGGTACCCAGTAGGCAGTTATTCAGCCCTTGCCCCTGCCCTTCCTCACCGCTCTTGTATTCCCCAGTGTTTATTGTTCCCATCTTTATGTCCATCTGTCCCCAGTGATTAGCTCCCACTTATAAGTGAGAATATACAGTATTTGGTTTTCTGTTTCTGCATTAGTTCGCTTAGGATAGTGGCCTCCTGCTGCATCCATGTTACTGCAAATATTTCTTCTTTTTTATGGGTATGTAGTAGTCCATAGTATATATGTATCACATTTTTATTATCCAGCTCACTGTTGATGGGGACTTCCATGTCTTTGCTATTGTGAACAGTGCGGTAGTGAAGATACAGGTGCATGTATCTTTTTGGCAGAATGGTTTTTTTTTAGGTGGTCTATATTCTGTAATGGGATTGCTGGGTTGAATGGTTGTTCAGTTTAGTTCTTTGAGAAATCTCCAAACTGCTGTCCACAGTAGCTGGACATTCCCACCAACAATGTAAAAGCATTCCCTTTTCTCTGCATTCCTGCCAACATCTGTTATTTTTTGACATTTTAATAAAAACCATTTTGACTATCCCACCTCCAATTTTGAAATGAATCTTAAGTCATATTCTATCTGGAAATATTTCAGCATATGTCTTTAAGAGTCGAGAAAGAGTATATATTAACTTTTAGGACTTAAATAAAAAATTTTTAATTAGGCAATACATTTACATGTTTCAAAATTTAGGAGGTATGAAAGGATGTAAATGATATATAGGTTCTTCCCCAATTCTCAGTTCTGTTTTCTTTTTTTTTTTTTTTTTTTTTTTGAGATGGAGTCTCATTCTGTCATCTAGGCTGGAGTGCAGTGGCATAGTTTTGACTCACTGCAACCTCTGCCTCCCAGGTTCAAGCTATTCTCCTGCCTCAGCCTCCCAAGTAGCTGAGATTATAGGTGCACACCACCATGTCCGGCTAATTTTTTTAGTATTTTAGTAGAGACGGGGATTTCACCGTGTTGCCCATGCTGGTCTTGAATTCCTGAGCTCAGGCGGTGCACCTGCCTCGGCCTCCTAAAGTGCTAGGATTACAGACGTGAGCCACTGCACCCGACCCCTCAGTTCTGTTTTCTGGAAGCAAGTTTTTTTTTTTTTTTGCCAGTTTCTCATAAATCTTTTCAGAAATGGTTTGCGTAACGTAAGTGTTTTGTGTATGTATGTGTGTGTGTTGTGTGTGTGTATTCATCTACATGTTTATATACGGCTCCCATCCTTTTGGACAAAAATGAAATCAGATTGTACCTGTTCATTTAATATTGTATCTACCCTGTATCATTAACTAACTGTTCCTCTTTACCTCATTCCATAGATTTCACTGTGTGTCAAACGTTTAACTTTTAGGATTACTACATGAGACCCGGAACTATTTTTGTTAATAAATAATTGCTACATCACCCAGAGTACAACTCTGTAACTCAAAATATATCCTTGCTAAGGTGATATATCTGTTATTTTATTGCTCCTTAGTAAAATTGCTCCAGAACTTAGGGGCTTGAAACAACCACCATTTGCTTGCACATGATTCGGTGGGTGTGCATATTAAGCTGGCCTTGCCTGTGTGGTTCTTCTGCTTGTCTTGTCTGGACTCACTGCTTTGGTTGCAGCCAGTTGGTGGCTGGGTCAGCTGTATTGTCCAGAATGGCTCACCTTCAAGTCTGGTGGTTAGTGCTATTGGTTGAGCCTTTGCCTCCATGTGCTCTTTTATCCAGCTTACTTTCTGTGGGCATCTCAGAGCAGCAAGAATGGAAGCTGCAAGGCCACGTTACGTTGGTCAAAGGAACTCACAAAGCCAGCGCAGATTCACAAGGTGGGAAGAGGAGAGTTGTCTCAACTGTATTAGGTTTGAAAACTGTACTTCTTTGTACTTTCACCCGTTGAGAGGAGGCGTGAAAAAGAATTACTGGTCATTTTTAATGCACTGCAGTGACTTTATTGAATAAGTCCTGCACGCACAAAAAGCAAGTCTCTGTCCTTTATGTTGACTGGTGAGAATGAAATGAAATAGTACGTATGATGCCTGGCAGATCATCTTTATGTTAGGCATTACTTACAATTGTAAATCGTATGCATGTGAGTTGTAAAAAATTTATTGCCTTACTTCCTTTATCTTAAAAGGATTTTTGGTAAAGGTATCTTTGAAATTACATGAAGCAGACTTAAATATAGAAGAAGATACTTTGTTCAGGTGTTTAATTTTGGAAAGAATACTTTAAATTTAGACATAAAAGTTCCAAAACACTTCGGCATGTGAGTTTCGAGAGAGTCTAAAGCAAATACTTCAAATTTTTTATCTTTCACAGGAAACTGGAGAAGAATAATTGTTCAGAGGAAAAGAGTAACTAGTTTCTATTAGTATTTATAGTCAAAGCTTATAGTAGGAAATAACCAAGAAAGCATACCTGTATAGGTAAAAATCTCAGGTGAAGATTTGATTTCCTCTCTTTTTTTTTCTGTTGGAGTTACTCTTTCCTATCAATCAGTCGGGATGGGGATACCTGTTTTATGCACATATTGTATAGTTGTCTACATGTCTCATGTTTTTGAGGCTTTCCTTGTGCACAGAAGCACTGATTTCATTGTGACAATGCCATGGTTTACAGTATATTTAATATACCTGAAACTATTTTCTTGAGTTGCCTTCACATGGCTATATAACATTTATTTTATTATGTATAGTATGTGAAATATTGATCTGCATACCTTTAAAACTTGTAAAAGCTGATGACTTTGTTCTACAGTGTTAGGTAGATTTGTAAACTGTGTTTTTCAGAGTTTGTATTTTACTGACTACAAAGTTTTCAGTCACTATTCTGTAGAGGGCCTTCTGTTGGGGCTTTTTCTTTTATGTTTTTTTTTTTTTTCCTTCCTTTTTTCCCCTCCTCTTGAGTGGAGCAGAGAGCAACTTGCAAACTTTCTGAAAGTTTTACATGTTTTTGTTGTTGGAGTTTCTGCAGTTGTTTATGAAAGTCTTAGGGATAAGGGGGAAGAATCATATATGTCAAATCTTTTTGTCATTCTTTAAGTTTCTGCACAGTTTTAGAAAAAATGGTGTGGGTTAGTACATAGTAAATTTGGAACTCGTGTGTGTAATGTTTCAAAGAAATTAAGAGGCAAAAAAAAAAAAGATTCAAGTTGAATGTTTAAATAATTTTTTTTTTAATTTGAATTAGGTTTTAAAATTTTTATTCTGAATATAAAATGAATACATGCTTAGTTATGGAAAAGTTGAAATAAGAAAGGAATAAAGATAAATTTACTCATAATTGTAAAGAGAAATGAATTCTCTCCCTGTTTTTAAAACATTCCCTTTTATTCCCTCTAGCTTCTTAATTTTGTATGTGTATTTATGTGACTAAAGTCAAACTGTAAATGCTTTTTTCTTTCTCTTTTTAAAGAGTTAAATGATTTTTAACTTGTGATTAGAGTTTATTACTTATAGGAGTCCTCAAGCTTTTATGTCATGTTTTTGGAAGCAACTAACTAGTTTGATATTTAACACACTTCTGAAAATGAGAGGAAAGCTTACATGTTATAGGAGAGTATTTTTCCCCTGAAGAGTTTTAAACTATTATTTAAAAAAATCCCTAATCACAACCCATCACCTAGAGTAGTCTTTGATGGTGATGTATTTTCATTGTCATTATGATTTGGTTCAGTTTCCCATGACCACCTTAAGTCTAGGGAATATCTGACTGAGGCAGAGGGCTTAGGGCTTACTGCTTTGGGCATGCCTCATAATTTTTTTGTCTTTGTCTCAACTGTATTAGGTTTGAAAACTGTACTTCTTTGTACTTTCACGTTTTTTCATTTTCTTTTTTTTTTTTTTATGAAGAGTAACATCCAATAAAACTCTTAAGCACAGAGTCCTTTTTGAGGATGAAGATGTAAATATTTCAACCACCACAGTGCTTGTCTGAAAGGCACATCACTCGGTGATAGTCCTGCGTGCTTGTTCTTACTATGAGAAATATAAGTCCAGATTCCACTATACCAAAGATAGGTTGGGGTGGGTATCGGTGTAAGACTTGGGAGAAATGTAGTCTGTAAAAAGTTGAGGCATGCCTATAATTTACTTTTTACTAATTCATATTGAATTCATGACCAAATTGGTGAGGGTTTTCATGTTTTTCTTTTATTTTTAAGTCAGTTGGTAATTTTGAGAATTTTTAAATATTTGGTAGGTTCAAAACCAGGATTGCCAGTTTTCACTGTTGTAAAATCTGTTGAGAAACTTTAACCCAGAGGGATCTATGATTGGGCCTCTGCTGAAACTATATGTAAAATGTGAGTCCTTTCTCTCAGGGAAGAGTCTAGAATTTTTCTAGTTTCTCATAGGGATCAGTGACCTAAAAGAGTTTTTAAATTGCTACTGTAATTAAGAAAACCCACAAAGTTATTTTTTTCTAGAATATGCTTTAGAAAGAAAATATAGAAAGTGTAAAGTAGCAAAACCTATGAATTATGGTAAGATTTAATCAGAAATTTGCACAAAGTTTCAAAGCTTAAGTCAGCTACAAACTCATCACACCTTTTCTAAAAGGTCCCTCCCTTTGATTTGTAATAGGAATTTATATTAGTTATAGAAAATTTGGAAAATAAAAAGAACAAAAATTACCTATAAACTCATCAGTAAAAATTAACTAGGCACTATAGGATGTTTCTTTCAAACTTAGATGAATGTGTTTTTACTTACTTTTTAAGGTTTTTTACTTTGAATTCACCTCTCATTTTCTTAGAGCAAAAGATAAGTAATAAATGAAGAAATAGGCACCTATGGTAACTGACAAATCTTCAAACACATGTGTATGGTTGTTGTAGAGAGAACAGTAGAACAGATTTTTCTGTCCAGGCTTACTATGTTATCCATTGTACTCTGTTTTCTCATTGTTGAAAAGTTAAATTGAAGAAATCTAGTAGAATGTTAGCTCCATCTCTCTTTAGATAATTTTGTTTAATTGACTTGAAAAAGATAATTTTGTTTCATTGACTTGAAAAATTATGTTTTTATATGTGGGTTAATCTTGGTATCTATGTCTAATAGTAAAGTTTTCTGGTGGACTCATAAAATATAAAGAACATAGATTATTTCATCAGCATCTTCTGATGACATAAATTCCTTGGTATAATAGAGTTATAAAAAAGGAATATACCACCATTCTGCCTGGATTTTGTAGTACATTTCAGTTACTTATATCAACTGAAATTACTAAGTATTTTGCCATGACCATTTAGAAAAAAAGTCTAATGCTATTGATTTAATTCAAGTACATTTAAATTTTCCATGAGGAGTGTTCCTTTTCCCACCAAATTACACAAAGCATAACAATATAGATCCCTTTTTCAATAATTTTTTAATAAAATGTGACTTTATCAATTTGTTTAGATTATTTAAAAGGATACTTTGAAAAAAACATTATTTCTTGCTTTAGTAATTGGAGACCATCTCTTTACCTCTATAGAATCTATGCCCAAACTTAATATTCCTCTCTTTTCTTGATTTTAGAGGTGAAAAGCCAGGCATCCTTCAAGCTAGTGGATCTTTGACAAAGATGCATTGCAAAACAATCAGAAAGGCATGCTATGTGTGAGTGATGATCCCTGCAGCATATGCCGTAGGCTTGTTGTAGAGGAGCTGCTCAATAAATGGTGGATTCAATTGAAACAAGGCTTTTTTGGATGCTTAATGGGAAGTTGTAGGGTGGGTGTAATGGACTAAAAATTATTTCTAAAGAAGGTTATATATTTACTTGTATATATTCCAGAATCTTTGGGTTTTATCGTTTCCTAAATTAAAAAATAAAAATGTAACTCTGTCCCAGATTAGTTCAGATGTTAATACTTATATATAATTTTTTTCCTTTTTTCCCCTTTTAGGCATCTCACAGTATTTTCTGCTTGTCTGTTTAGGATGTTAGTTAAAGGAAAAGGGAATGATAGAAGTTTTTTTTCTTTTTCTAAAAATAAACTGGTTCAATGTTAGTATTTGCTGTCTATTTTAAATTCCTAAAGTAAAATTAGCAAAGTCTTATTGTTTCAACCTGATGTAAGTTTTTTCTCCCTTTTTTATTATTTAAAGTTGGAGTCTTTATTCCTGGCCTCGAAGGATGTAGACTTTCTTTCTTTTTTTTTTATAGAGAGTTTTATTTTTGTCAGTCACTTTTAAGAGGATTAAAAATGTTGATCCCTTTCGTATTTCCTCGTCCCTTTAAAAAATTCTATTATGACAAATTTCAAACATATGAAAGAGTGAATCTTGATCACCTGTCTGTCTGTACCCTAATCCGTTAATCCATTTTTTTCTGATGAATTTCAAAGTAAGTTGTGGACATCTGTGTATTTCACCCCTAAATACTTGAGCATATACCTCATTTAACTTGATTTCTCTCTTACTTTCTACAATTTTATGAAAATGAGCTGTTTCCCATGGGATCTGTCTTGATCTTAATCCTTTGAGGGTAAGGCTAACTTGTGGTTGTGTTAATGGTCTTCATCGCTACTGCCTTTTTTTTTTTTTTTTTTTTCCTTATAAGGTACTCTCAAAAGGCATATTACACATGATTAGCAAGATTCAGAAGAAGGTGGTTAAAGTTTCTTAGATGCTTTATACGTATGCTTTAGTTCTTGTTTTCTATAAGGAATGTTGCATGAGGACGTTGGAAAAAAATTTAAAATTAAGAGTTGAAGGTGGAACCTAATCTATAAGGATCCATTATGTTGAAGCCAAAGAAGCAGGTCTAGCTATTGTAAGTAGGCTGGAGAGGTGTTTCTTAACTCTTATCTGGGTTTTGTTTTCCTGTGAAGAAAATTATTTTAAGCAATTACCATTTTTGATTACTGTAATATGACTCCTGTCCAAAAATTAATTACTTGTTTCTAATTATTAAAATAGAAAAAAAAACTGATCAAATTTTGTTAGGAATAAAGACCCTAGACTTACCTCGGTAATGCATTAGTTCTTAGCGTAACTTTTGTATTTTCTGTTGCATAGGCTTTGTGAACTTTAACAGGATTATTTAAGCCTGAAATAATAGAGAGACTATTTGGAGATCACTGTTTGACTAAGCGTTTGGTCCCGAACATTTCCACGAATGTAGCCTTTAGAGAGAGAGGGTTGTTCCTCAAGCTGTAGTTTCTTCCAGAGACACTGCTTGACTCCTCCTGGCCTCCCTTCATGAAGGATTTCTGCATGGGCTGCATTTTAAGTGATCTTCTACTTCATATTTTTAGAAAACTATTCAAAATTTATAAATAGCAACTCTAATCTTAAACTGCTCTCCAGTATGTCCACATTTTTGTGCTAGAGAGAATTATTAATAAGTTGAAAACTGAATACATTTGACTTGAAATACTGACATTGATCTCTGGTATTACCTGTTGTTGAACCTACTGTTCTTTTAATGTACAAAAGAGATGTTTTGTGAGGAAGTTTTTTTTTCTCCTAAGCATTGTTACCAAAATAAGGCCTATTGAATGGTAACTTTAATAGTAGCTTTTTAATATTCATAGAAACATTTAGATATCTAGGCTGGTGTATATAGTCCTTGAGCATTTGCAGAATTACTTATTTGAAACATAAATAAGCTGTTAGTGTTGTGTTATTAATAGTGAGTGTTGACTGTCTAGGCACTATGCCAGTCAGTCCTATGGAGACATTCTCCCATTGATTGCTCATACCAGTCCTGTTTCCAAAGCCTCTGAATGGTTACGTTCAGCTGTACTGTCTTTCAGCAAGTTACGCTATTTGTGTCAAGTTGGTTAGTGAAATCTTGTGGGTAATAGTCTTTCTGAAAAGTTTTGGAATTGGTGATTTTGATGCTTCATGAAAAAAATGAGTTTTGAGTTTTGGAACCAACATAGTAGATGTTCCATGCTGGGCAGTGTGTTAGACCTTTTATATTTAATTCTGTTGAACCTGTGAGATAAGTATTAGTCCAGTTTTGCCATTGAAGATACAAAGACTAAGGTGAATTTGTGTAAATTGCATGTAGAGCTTGGGATTCACTCTCTGGTCTGACTTCAAAGCCATGTTCTTTCTGGTACATAGCCTTGTGCATGAAGTTGTTTGCCATTTTATCCATATAAAAATTTTCCAGGAGGAGGATTTTTACCTTAAAATAATAAAACATGTTTTATATTTATTTATAGAAAAGGATTTTTTGGGGGGAAAGTTTATAAAAAGCAGTTGCACACTAGAAAACGAGAAAGCTTTCATGAAATAATGCAGGTCAGAAGACCTAGCTAGGTCAAACTCATTGCTTACCTCATCTTGATAGAGGAGATCTGGCTTCTTGCTATGTGGGTTTTCCATCTTCCTTCTACTTTGTTTTCTGTAAGAGAAAAATATTGATAAGTGACATTTATTATAGGATATGTAAAATAATATATATTTGAAATTCCTTAAGATCTTAAGGCTAATTTTTTTATTAATTATGCTACTGTTGCTTCAGGGAACTAAGCAGTAAGCTGAAACCAATTCTGTGATGTTTATAGCGTAGTCATTTATATTATCTGGAGAGTTGTTACCTACATTGCAGTTTATCCTGATTTCAATTTGACAATGTCTACATGTTCTTTTAAATTGCTTGCTGAGTTGGTGAGTTTTTGTTTCTGTTATTTTTAAGAACTGACAACATCCTTCTGCTTAAAAAAAATTCAGCGCTGTAGTTTTGCTTGCAGCCTGTATTTTAGCAGGAAACCCAATCTCCAGCAAAAGTTTGAAAACGGGCATCTTGGCATAGGCTGCTGCCTGGTATTACTCAAAAAGAAGGGCTCTTCATTTCCAGCAGGTGTTAAGAGCTGAGTAAGGCCCATAGCATGGAAATATGATCATCTCTGCCACTACAGAGTTACGTACACCTTTTGGTTGTTTGAAATTACTTATTTGGTAGCTCTGTTTGATATAGCAAGAAACAGACTCCTAAGCCAAATTGAAACGCCTTTTGTATTATCTCTACTTAATTTCTTCTACCCCCCAGTTGATTCTCTCTTACCTTAATCACATTATTATGAATAATTGAAGAGCTGATAACACATTTTTCAGTCTAAAGTTTTCTGATGAGGACTAAAACATCTGATCAAATTTCATGTTCATGATTTCAACTTCACAGCCAGTATCTGTTCACTCAAAAGCTTTATTAAATCTCTTCCTTTGGCCCAGTGTGTTGGCTCACGCCTGTAATCCCAGCACTTTTGGGAGGCTGCGGCGGAGGGGATCGCTTGAAGCCAGGAGTTCGAGACCAGCCTGGCCAACATGGCGAAGAAACCTAATCTCTATGGAAAATACAAAAATTAACTGGGCTTGGTGGCATGCGCCTGTAGTTGTCAGTTACTCGGGAGGCTAAGGCAGGGGAATCACTAGAACCTAGGAGGTGGAGGTTGCAGTGAGCTGAGATTGTACCACTGCACTCCAGCCTGGGCAACAGAGAGAGACTGTCTTAAAATAAATAATCTCTTCTGTCTTCATCTTGAGTCCCTGCTTCTCTCCAAACATCAGGCCTTCTTTTACTGTCTCCCTTAATTTTCGCATTTTATTTAGTCCAGAGTCTTGTATCTTAAAAAACAGTAATTCTCAAAATTTGAGTATTCTGCTTCTAAATGCCGAAGTCCCTGAAGAGTCTTAATTCTTCAATAAATGTGTGGTAGAATAATGCCATTGCTAAACTTTATAAAAACAGGGTTTTAAAACTAAAAACCACATTAATCTTTAATTTGCTAAAATTAGGTTTTTGATTAGCTTGTTTTGTGATACCTGGCCTACTGGTCCTCCCAAAATGCTGGGGTTACAGGCGTGAGCCACCACACCTGACCGAAAGAACAGATTTAATAAAGCTTTTGAGTGAGGCCGGTGCAGTGCCTCATGCCTGTAACCCCAGCACTTTGGGAGGCTGAGGTGGGCAGATCATGAGGAGTTCAAGACCAGCCTGACCAACATGGTGAAACCCCGTCTCTACTGAAAATACAAAAACTAGCTGTGCATGGTGGCGCACATCTGTAATCCCAGCTACTCAGGAGGCTGAGGCAGGAGAATTGCTTGAACCCAGGAGGCGGAGGATGCAGTGAGGTGAGATCACGCCACTGCACTTTAGCCTGGGTGACAGAGCAACACTCTGTCTCAAAAAAAACAAAAAAAGAAAAAACAAAAAAAAGGAAAAGAAAAATCGTTAATAATTTGTATATTTGGTGTTTTTTTGTCAACAGGAAGAAGGTAGATAATGACTATAATGCCCTTCGAGAAAGACTCAGCACCTTGCCTGATAAATTGTCTTACAATATAATGGTATGTTTGGTGTGTTTCTTTTAAAGTAATAGTTGTTTGTTGTAAACATATTAACTGTGTTGGTTCACAGAATGCCAAGCTGATGGACTGTGTATGAGGTAACTACGTAGCAAGGAAGATTTGTTTTACTTTATAAGAACACTCTAATTGTAGTGGTCGCTGGTATTTACCTTTTTTTTTTCAGAATATATATGGTGACATAAATGACATAAATATTAGCACAAAATTGGACATATTTCGAATGGAAACTTACTATATAAAAAATGTAATTATGACAGAAATATGGCACTTAGTCATTTCTTGTTAGCCAGAGCAGGAATAGGCCATAATGTTTTGTAATTCACAGAATTAAACCTTAGGACATTGATTTTTATATAAAAACGTGCTGCTAATTTCTGTTTTAATGATCTTCACATCGACATAGTGATCTGTTCATGAGCCCTGGATTAGAACCTTTCATTGCATGAATATTCTTTCTTACGAAGACTTTGTTCTTTTATACTAGTTCAAGTATTTTGTATATATAGCTAGGTAGATCCATTAAAGCTGTTTGTTTACTAATTCCTGCTTTGCAAAAATGGCTATTTTATTGAAAATAATTTTTAGTTTTCTTTATCAAAAGTATTTTGCATTGACAGTGTTTCACTACTGGTTGCTTTCATTTAGATTTGCAAGTGAATGAAAAGTATAAACATGCCGAGACAGTACGACTTTCTTTAAGAGCTGTATGTAAATATGGTGTGAATTTATTTTCCTGTTTTAACATTGATTTATGAACATAAAGCAATTTTCTGTAGATTTTCCTAGTAAAATTTTAATATAATGTTAAATTTCTGTGAAGCTGGCATTTTATTTTTACCAACGTATAAATAAAAAAATTCAGTGTTAATGTAAGGCTTTTAATGCAAAGTGTTTTATAAAATGTATTTTTCAGTGTTTTACGTTTTTTCCCTTTTTTCTGTTTTTTAAACAATAGGTACCATTTGGCCCTTTTGCCTTCATGCCAGGAAAACTTGTCCATACTAATGAAGTCACTGTTTTACTGGGGGACAACTGGTTTGCAAAGTGCTCAGCAAAGCAGGCTGTAGATTTAGTTGAGCACCGGAAGGAACGTAGGTACCCATTTTAAATGATGTTTCTTTGTTGTGTATGTATCTATTCACAGATTGCCAAGCTGAAGGACTGTTTCTTACCAAAACTACCTTCCATGATTTATGAATCCAGGCTATTTGTGATTCTGTTGAATTGTAGGTAGTTTGGGTAATACCAACATTTGAGAATGAGTTAGAGAATGGAGCATCTGGGTTGGAAATGTCACCTACATTGGCATGTTATCTGAAGTTACAAAGTTTCGAAGTCATTATGTGATTTTTGTAGTTAGAAGTTGGGAAGACATAAAAATTGGAGTCATTTTGTACTTTATAATTGTTTTTTTTTTGTTGCTATTATAGACTTATTTTTGCACTTAATACTTTAGTACACAGAAATAACGTGTTTTCTCCTTAGTGAACTAAGAGAAATACCTATTTACGTAAGTAGACAATTCTTTAAAATGCTTTTTGGTTTGGGAAAAAAACATATTTTCATTTGATAGAGGAGACCAGGTGTGAAAAGTTGCTACCTAAAACAGCACCCTTATCCTTTTTCAGTTGTTTGATTTCTCTGCATCACTTTATTAAGGCAGCTCTTGAGTTTTATCTGTGCTGTTATCTGTAGGTGTATAGAAGCCTACATACACACACACACCACACACTACACATTTTGCAGTTGGATGAGATAGCTTGGGTTCTAGCTTAGTTATATTTTAAAATTAGGTTCAATTTCTAATCTGTTGTTATTTCTGGAATACGTATTTAGACTGACAGTATCATATCCGCCCTACCTGCTTTTTAACCTTTCAGTTAAATGTGTATTTGAAAATAAATGTTGAGAAGATCCTTTTGTATAAATAAGGTCATACTAGACAGAAAACAGCTGAGTTTTCTAAAGCTGAACTTGATTTCACTTATACATGAGTGAGTACTAGAGAACTCATTTACTCAGTGAAATTCTGGGAACTATATTTGGAGACTGTAATTGCAAATCAACTCCTATAAGTTTATAATTGATATATATTTTGATCTTTTGTGACACTAATCAGAATCTTATTGTTAGGCCTGTATGTAATTATAAATCTTTTGGCTTTGCTGCATTATTTTTGTCATGTATATTAGTGAAAGAGAATGGGCATACTTTTTTCTTAAGGACCTTACTGAAGATGAAGCCTCTCTTTATATACTGAAGTAGCTCTGATGTTACGAAATGAATCCATAGCCTGTTGAAGTTTGTTCACGTTGATTTTCATATTTCAGTGAAAAAAATCATCATAATTAGTTATAACTTAAAATATTAATGGGAATACTTTTACTACAATAGAATAGAGCTCTAGAGTAGAGAAACATGTTTTGTTAAAACACTTTCTGGTAGTTAAATACGGTTTTGGAAAGTGACCAAACATAGGTGACTTTTGGGATCAATATTTATCTAAAATAATTTTTAAAATACATATTTCCTATTACAGTAAATTCTGGGCTGGGCACAGTGGCTCATGCCTGTAATCCCAGCACTTTGGGAGGCCAAGACAGGTGGATCACCTGAGGTTAGGAGTTCGAGACCAGCCCAACCAACATGGTGAAACTCTGTCTCTACAAAAATTAGCCAGGCGTGGTGGTGTGTGACTGTAGTCCCAACTACTTGGGAGGCTGAGCTGGGAGGATCACTTGAACCTGGGAGATGGAGGTTGCAGTGAGCTGAGATTGTGCCACTGCACTCCAGCCTGGGTAACAAAAGCGAAATTCTGTGTCAAAAAAAAAAAATTCTGTAAAGCTATTTTATTCACATGGTTTTATAATTTATAATAACTGAAGGAAATACTTAGGTATATTGTTGTACTTAACATTTATTAAGAAAAGGTACTTTATTTTTCTTAAGGCAGAGGAAATACAACCAGTTAAACACATAGTCATCTATATCATGGTTGACTAGGGTAATTGGAGAAGGTCTGAGTTACAACACGTGTCATGATTTGTTTAACCAGCACCACAGTCAGGACACAGAATAGGATACAAGATACTGCTCTCAGGACTCAGCTCCTATCAAAACCTCCCTCACACCGCCCCTTGGTGGTCAAACCCTATCGCTGCCTCTAAGGGTTGACGACCTCAAGTCTGTGTCTTTTGAGACTAGCTTCTTCACTTGCTGTAATGCCTCATCCAGGTGGTTCTGTATATTAAAAGTCATTTCTTTTATTGCTGAGGAGTGTTCCATTACATGCATATCTATTAAATGCACGTACAACAGTTTTTCCATTCACCTTTTGAGGGACATTTGGGTGCTTCCATTTGTTGGCAGTTAGGAACAGAGCTGCTGTAAGCCTTTGTGTACAGGTTTTTGTGCGAACATACATTTTTATTGCTGTTGGTAAATACCTACAAGTGAGATTGTTAGATCATATGATAAGTGTATGTTCAGTTTTTAAGACACTATCAAGCTGTTTTCCAAAGTGACTGTATGATTTACATCTCTTTCAGCAGTGTGTGAGAGTGGTAGCTCTGTGTCTTTACCACCCCTTGATATTCTCAGTTTAAAAAGTGTAGCCATTTGAATAGGTGTATAGTGGTTTTAATTTGTTGTTGCCTAATGATGTTGAGCATTGATTCATGCACTTATTTTATCTTTGTGTCGTCTTTTACCTGTTGAACTCTTTTGCCCATTTTAAAAAATTGGGTTAAATATGCTTTTTTTTCTTTTTTGAGATGGAGTCTCACTCTTGCTCAGGCTGGAGTGCAGTGGGGTGATCTCGGCTCACTGCAACCTCTGTCTCCCAGGTTCAAGCAATTCTCCTGCCTCAGCCTCCTGAGTAGCTGGGATTACAGGCGTGCGCCACCACGCCTGGCTATTTTTTTGTATTTTTAGTAGAGATGGGGTTTCACCATGTTGGTCAAGCTGGTCTTCAACTTCTGACCTCAGGTGATCCACCTGCCTCAGCCTCCCAGAGTGCTGGGATTACATGCGTGTGCCACCGCACCTGGCCTGGGTTGTATATTTTCTTGTTATTTTATTTCATTTTATTTTTTTAAATTGGAGTCTTGCTCTGTCGCCTAGGCTGGAGTGCAGTGGCGTGATCTCAGCTCACTGCAACCTCCGCCTCCCAGGTTCAAGCGATTCTCCTGCCCTGTGCCACCATGCCCGGCTAATTTTTGTATTTTTGGTAGAGATGGGGTTTCACCATGTTGATTAGGCTGGTCTTGAACTCCTGACCTCGTGATCCTCCCGCCTCGTGATCCACCCACCTTGGCCTCCCAAAGTGCTAGGATTACAGGTGTGAGCTCCTTACCCTGCTGCATTGTATTTTTTTTTTTTTTGAGACGAGTCTCTTGCCCAGGCTGGAGTGCAGTGGCGCGATCTCGGCTCACTGCAAGCTCCGCCTCCCAGGTTCCCGCCGTTCTCCTGCCTCAGCCTCCGTGTAGCTGGGACTACAGGCGCGCACCACCACGTCCGGCTAATTTTTTTGTATTTTTAGTAGAGACGGGGTTTCACCGTGTGAGCCAGGATGGTCTCGATCTCCTGACCTTGTGAGCCGCCCGCCTCGGCCTCCCAAAGTGCTGGGATTACAGGCGTGAGACACCGCGCCCGGCCTGTGTTGTATATTTTACTGTTGTTTTGTGTGTTTTTTTTTTTTTTTTTTTTTTATATATTCTGGATTTAAGCTCTTTGTTAAATAGGTGATTCGCAAGTATTTTCTCCCACTTTGCATCTTGTCTTTTCATTCTCTTAACTGTCTTTCCAGAGCAAAAGTTTTTAATTATGAAGTTCAGCTTTTAGCTTTTTTTAATGGATCATATGTGTAGTGTCATATCTAAGAATGCTTTACCTAACCTTAGTTCTTGAAGATTTTCTCCTATGTTTTCTTCTAAAAGTTTTATACTTTGACATTTTACAATTAGATCTGATTGATTTTAAGTTAATTTTTGTTCGAAGTGTGGGGTTTAGGTCACGGTTCATTTTTCTTGCATATGGATGTCCGGTTGCTCCAAGACTATGTTGAAAATACTGTTCTTTCTCCATTGAAATGACTTTGCATCTTTGTGAAAAATGAGTTGGCAACAAGACCATCTTAGATACCCCACTAGGATGGTTATAATAAAAAAGACAGTAACACTTGTTGGTGAGGATGTGAAAAAATTGGAACCCTCATTCATTCCTGGTGGGACGCCACTTTGGAGAACAGTTTGGAGTTTTTCAGCAAGTTAAACATTGTGTTTTACTGTGATCTAGCAGTTCCACACCTAGATAGTATTCTACCCAAGTGAAATAAAAACATGTCCACAAATACTTGTACATGAATGTTAAGAGCAGCACTGTTTTTGATAGCCGAAACATGGTAACAACCCAAATGTCTATCAACTAATGAAGGGGTAAGTGTCATACATCCGTACAGTGGAATGTTGTTTGGCAATAAAAAGACATGTGCCTTGAAAACATTAGAATAAATTAAAGGAGTTACAAAAGACCACATATTGTATGATTCCATTTACATGAAATATTCAGAATAGGCAAATTTATAAAACAAAGGAGAGTAGTGGCTGCTTAGGGCCAGGAAGGTATGGGAGAGAATGGAGAGTGACTGCTAAAGAGTATAGAGATTTTTAAGGGCAGTGAAAATATAAAAATGCAGATTTTGGTGATGATTGTGCAACACTGTGAATATATGAAAACCATCGAATTGTACATTTTAAATGGGTGAATTGTATGGCGTGTGAATTATAGCTTACTTAAATTGTTAAAAAACACATGAATGAGCCGTTTTGTATAGTTGTGTTTTTGGACCATCTTTTCTGTTTCTTTATCTATGTGTCTGTCTCTTTGCTGATGCCAGTCTGTTTTGATTACGATAGCATTATAAATGTGTTCCTTAAAGTTGGTAGTAGTATGGGTGTTCTAATTTATTCTTTCCAAATTGTTTTGGCTGTTCTACCTCCTTTGGCTTTCCATACACATTTTAGAAACCACTCGTTTATGTTTACAAAAAGTCTTGGTGGGATTTTGATTGGAATTGTGCTAAATCAACACATTAATTTGGGGAGAATTGACCTCTTAACTATTAAATCTTCCAGTATGTAAGTACTTCCAGCCTGTAAATACAGTGTATCTCTGTATTTAGGACTTCTTTCATCAGTTTTGTAGTTTTTGAGCATATAGATCATATGTGTTTTGTTAGGTTTATATTTAAGTGTTTCATCTGTTGTGAAGCTATTGTAAATGATGGCATTTAAAAATTTTGTTTTACCGGTGTTCTAGTATGTAGAAATAACTCTTTTTAAAAAAGAATTAACATTGGATCTTCCCTTCATGCTGACCACATTTGTTAGTTCTCTGAACTTTTTTGGGGTAGATTCCATGGGATTTTTCTATGTAGACAATCATGCCTTTTGTAAACAGCTCCTATTTTTTTATTCCTTTCCAATGTGTATACACTTTATTTCTTTTTCTTGCCTTATTTCCTTGGCTAGGACTTGCAGTATAGTATAGTATGTGTATAGATATACACATTTATTTATTTATTTATTTTTTGGGGGGGGGGCTTTTAAGTTTTTTTTTTTTTTTTTTGAACAGTCTGGTCCCTGATGGGGGCCTCTTCCCCTACCCCTCCCCAGTCTGGTTACAGCTCAGATGGTCGCTCGATTTTGAGCAGCTCCACCTCGAACACCAGGATTGCACCGCCTGGAATCTTTGGGGGAGCTCTCCACCCTCCATACCCCAGCTTGGATGGCATCACCAGCTTGCGCTTTTCCACCTCACACATCCCCAGCAGCCCCTGGTCCCAGCCCTTGATGACCTGGCCTGTGCCAAGGGAGAAGACAAAGGGCTGGTTCTGGGGCAGGCTGCTGTCAAACTCTGTCCCATCTTCCAACTTCCCCATGTGGTGCATGTGCAGGACATCCCCTTTACGCGATTTGATGGGACAGTGGTCCACCCACTTCTTGACCCTGATCTGCAGCTTCCTTTTGCCCTCGGCCCCCGTGGCCATGGCCACTGCGCTCAGGCAGATGGACAGTACTGTCAGGACCTGGACCCAGCTCAGCCTCATGTCTCTCCTCGCTGCGCCCCTGCAGTATAATATTGAATAGGAGTGGTAAGAGTAGGTAGGCATCTTGGTCTTGAAACTGATCTTCTGGGGAAGACATTTGGTATTTTACTGTTAAATGTGGTGTTAGCTGTAGGTTTTTTTAAAGAATTAATACTCCCTATTAGTTTAGGGAACTTTCTGCCTGCTTCTAATTTGCGGATTTTGTAAATGAAAAGATGTTGAATTTTGTCAAATGTATTTTCTGCATGTATTGGTACAATCTTGTAGTTTTTCTTCTGTATCTGTTAATGTGGTGGATTATATTGATTGATTTTTCTTCTCTGGATGAACCGCATTTGGTCATGGTGTGTTATTGCTTTCATATATTACTGGATTTGATACGTTGAGCTTTTTTTGTTTAATATTGGCATGGTGCATATTTTTCCATCTCTTTTACTTTTATGCTAACTATATAATATTTAAAGTGGGTTTCTTTTTTGTTGTTTTTTTGAGACGGAGCCTTGCTCTGTTGCCCAGGCTGGAGTGCAGTGGCACAATCTTGACTCGCTGCAACCTCCACCTCCCAAGTTCAAGTGATTCTCCCACCTCAGCCTCCCGTGTAGCTGGGATTACAGGCGAGTGCCACCACGCCCAGCTAATTTTTGTATTTTTTGTAGAGATGGGGTTTCACCATGTTGGCCAGGCTGATCTCGAACCCTTGACCTCAAGCAATCTGCCTACCTTGGCCTCCCAAAGTGTTAGGATTACAGGTGTGAGCCACTGCACCCGGCCTAAAGTGAGTTTCTTTTAGACAGCATGGGCCTTTCCTTTGTAATTCATTCTGATAATTTCAGTCTTTTAATTGATGTATTTAGACCATTTACATTTAATGTAATATGTTTGGATTTAGGTTTGGCATTCTCCCACTGTTTTTGTTCCTCTTGTTCCCCTTTCTTGTCCTATTTTAGATTATTTAATATTTTTAGTATCTTATTACTCTGTTTTTGCTGAAATAGGAACTTCTTAAAATATTTTTAGTGTTACAAATTAGGGATTAATGTATTTCACATGAACTTAAAAGTTTTTACTCTAAATACTTGTGAGTTCTTTTTCAGGTTAGAGAGCAATTTTTTTTTTGTTGTTGTTGTTGAAGAAAAGAGTACGTCTTCAGTGAGACTAAGTGAAAAGACCAGGATTTAATCAGAGGTTTCTACAGTATAGACATGTTTTTGGTAATTTTGTTTCTGCATGTCTCTGTAATCTACTTTTGAATACTGGGAGAATCACCCAGAGTGAAACAGGGTCTCACTCTGTTGCCCATGTATCTTTTGTTCAGAGTTGTATCTGACACATTTATTTTATCTTATTTTTACTTTTGTCTTAAAAAATGCATACTTAGTCTTCATTTTTACAATGAAGTTATTTTTACTAAATGGAAGGGTGGACATGAAGGGATGAGATCATGAACCGGGGTAATGGCTGTGGGCTTAGAGAAGCGATCAGATGCAGGGAGAATTTCTGAGCCTGATAGGACTTGGCAACTGATTGAATGTGAAGGTTGAGGGGAAGCATTGGATGAGTGGTGACCTAGAGGCAATGTTGTTAACATAATCAAGTAAGTTTGTAGATCACTGCACACTGCTTTTCCCTCTACCAGAGAGTCAAATGCACATAGGCACATTACTTAGAAGCCCTGTAATGAAAAATATCCCTTTAGTTTTGTTTAATATTGTGGTTCCCAAACTTACTTGATTTTGAGAAACTTTTAACTTGTAATGTCTATTATCTCACAGAGCATTCTAAAGAAAATCTTGATTTAGGAATACATTTTTAGGCAGATTTCAGAAGAAAGTGGGTGATAAGACATTGTTAGCACCGAATACAGCTTTTTTTTTTTTTTTTAAGTGATAGGAGAAGAAAGATTGTATATGAGGGACATCAGGTCATTCACAAGATGGGCTTTTTTAAAAATTATTTTTTTGGTAGGTTATGGACATGATACAAAATCTAAAGGATACTTATTAAAAAAGAACTATGCTTCCTTTTCTTGTTCTTTAACATCCAGTTTACCTCTCTGGAGGCATCACTATTATCAGTATCTTACTCATTATTGCAGGGATATTCTGTGCGTTTACAGCTATGGACTTAGGCATTCCCACTCCACCCTGTACACATCCACTCAAATTGTAGGCACACTTTTTTTTGTTTGTTTTTTGTTTTGGCAGCTTGCTGTCTTACTCTTTTCATGGCTGTATAGTATTACATTGTACCATAGTTTATTTAGCCAGTCCTTTACTCATAGGCCTTTAGACCGTCTTCCTTTTTTTTTGCTATTGAAGACAATGCTGCAGTGAATAACCTCTCTCTTTCTCTCTCTCTGTGTGTGTGTGTGTGTGTGTGTGTGTCTATGTATGTATGTATGTATCATTTTGTACTTGTGTATATCTGTAGGATGAATGACTAGGATTGAATTGCTGGCATGAAGTGAGATTTTTAACTTTGACAGTGCTGGCCTTAACAGACTGACTACACCTTTGCCAACCCATTGTGTTTGCAAAGTTTTTTTGGAACTGATACCTTATTGTAGGCCCCCTGGCACCACTAACTAACTGTCTTTTCTTCCTTTTCCTCCCCTCCCCTCCCTTCCCTTCCCCTCTGTCACATGGTTGGTCATCAATAACCACCATCCATCTCCAGATATTTTTCATCTTCTTAAGCTAAAACTGTACCAGTTAAGTGATAACGCCCCATTTTTTCCTTCCTTTCTCTCCCCCATCCCCTGGTAACCACTATTCTACTTTCTGTATGAATTTGGCTACATAAGTGGAATCCTGCAGTATTTGTCCCTTTGTGTCTGGATTATTTCACTTAATGTTTTCTAGGTTCATCTATGTTGTAGCACATATCAGAATTTCCTTTTTAAGGATGAACAATGTTTTATTTTATGAATAATGTGAATTATTCTGTTTGCTATTGTAAATAATGCTGCTATGAATATAGGTATATAAATATTTATTGAGTTCCCTGCTTTAAATTATTTGGGGTATATATCTGAAAGTGGAATTGCTGGATCATATGGAAATATATATATATATATTTTTTGAAACAGGGTCTCACTGTGTTGCCCAGGCTGGGCGTGCAGTGGTGCAGTCTTGGCTCACTGCAGCCTCCACCTCCCAGGTTCAAGAGCCTTCCTGCCTCAGCCTCCCGAGTAGCTGGGACTACAGGTGTGTGCCATCATGCCCGGCTAATTTTTGTATTTTTAGTAGAGACAGTGTTTCACCATATTGGCCAAGCTGGTCTTGAACTCCTGACCTCAGGTGATCTATCTGCCTCAGTCTCCCAAAGTGCTGGGATTACAGGCGTGAGCCACTGTGCCCGGCCTAATGTTGTGTTTTTTAAGGAACTTCTATTCTGTCTTTCACAACACCTGTACCATTTTATATTCTCACCACCAAAATACAAGGAATCTGGTTTTCCCACATTTTTGTCAACACTTGTTACTATATTTTTAGTATATAAAATAAATATATTTTAAAGTGGCATACCATCAAGGAATGTAGTTTGAAGTGGATGTGAAGTGATACATCATTAGGGTTTTGGTTTGTATTTCTTCAGTGATTAATTATGTTGAGCATCATTTCATGTGTTTATTGGCCACATTATATATCATCTTTGGAGAAATGTCTATTCAAGTCCTTTGCCCATTTTTTATTGCAGTTGTTTGTTTTTCTTGTTGAGTTGTAGTTCTTTATATATTCTGGATATTAGTCCCTTATCAGTATTTTCTCCTGGTCTGTGGGTTGCCCTTTTACTTTCTTATATTTTTATTTTTTTGTCTTACTTAAAAAAAAAAAAAGTAGCTGCCAGGTAGAGTGCCCTTTTACTTTCTTGATAATGTCCTTTGATGCACAAAATTTTTTAATTTTCATTGTCCAGTTAGTGTTTTTTTGTTTTTGCCTATGCCTTTCATGTCATATCCAAGAAATTGTTGCCAAATGTCATGAAGCAGCTTCCCTCTGTCTTTTTTTTTAAGTTTCCTAGATTTATCTCTTCATTTAGATCTTCATTTAGGTTGCTGTATCCATTTTGAGTTATATTTTATATATACTTGTAAGGTAAGGGTCCAACTTTATTCTTTTGCATGTGGTTCCAGTTTTCTCAACACAGTTTGTTGAAAAGACTGTCCTGGCCGGGCGCGGTGGCTCACACCTGTAATCCCAGCACTTTGGGAGGCCGAGACGGGCGGATCATGAGGTCAGGAGATCGAGACCATCCTGGCTAACATGGTCCTTACCTTTTTGAATGGTTTTTACACTCTTGTCAAAAATCATTTGGTCATATATTTATGAGGTCTTATGTCTGAGCTCTGTATTCTATTTTTTGGTCCGTATGTCTGTATTTATGTTGCTACCACATTATTTTGATTAGGATAGCTTTGTAGTAAATTTTGAAAACAGAAAGATGAGACTTCCAACTTAGTTTTTTTTTTTTTTTTTTTTTTTTTTTTAAGATTGTTTTGGTTATTGGGGGACTCTTGAGACTCCATGTGAAGTT
>NC_045454.1:27217398-27221667 GCF_002776525.5 Piliocolobus tephrosceles | reverse complement strand
TTCTTGCTTAATTGCTCTAGCTAGAACTTCTGCTATGGTGATGAATAGACATGTTGATAGTGAGCTTCCTTGTCTTATTCCCAATCTTAGGGGAGAGACTTGCAATCTTTCATCATATAGTGTGATGTCAGTGTGGGGTTTTCATATATGGCCTTTATTAAGTTTTGGAAGTTCCCTTCTATTTCTAGTTTATTGAGGTTTTTTTTTTTTTTTTTTTTTAAATCATAAAAGGGTGTGCATTTTATCAAAGGCTTTTTTGAATTCAGTTGAGATTACCATGTTTTTTCCTTTTCATTCTGCTAATGTAGTATATTACATTGATTTTTATGTATTGAACCCATCCTTGCGTTCCAGGGAGTGGGGGAGATCATTCTTGGTCATGATGTATAGTTCTTTTAATATGCTACTGTATTTAGTTTGCCAGCATTTTGTTGAGGATTTTTATATGTATATGCATAAGAGAAATTAGGCTGTAATTTTCTTATTTTTATCTGGCTGGCCTCACAGAATGTGTTCCCTCCCTTTTCATTTTTTTGAAGAGTTTGAGAGGATTGGTGTTAGTTCTTTGAATGTTTGGTAGAATTCCTCTGTGAAACCATCTCTTCTTGGGCCTTTCTTTGTTGGGAGGTTTTTGATTACTGATTCAATATACTACTTGTTACAAGTCTATTCAGATTTCAGTTTTGGTAGTTTGTGTTTTTCTAGGAATTTGTCTATTTTATCTAAGTTACCAAACTTGTTGGCATGCAGTTGTTTGTACTGTTTCTGTATAATCCCAGTAATTTTTGTAATATTAGTTTTTATTGTTCCACTTTTGTTTGTGATTTTAGTGATCTGAGTCTTCTCTCTTTTTTTCTTAGACAATCTAGGTAAAGATTTGTCAATTTTGTTGATCTTTTAAAAAACCAACTTTTGATTACATTACTTTTTCTCCATTTTTAAAACATTATGTTTTGTTTATTATCCTCTAATCTTTGTTATTCCTTTCCTCTGTTAGCTTTGGGTTCAGTTTATTCTTTTTTTTTTTCAGTTTCTTAAAGTGTACAGTTAAGTTACTGATTTGAATTCTTTCTTTCTTTCTTTCTTTTTTTTTTGATGCAGGTATTTACAGCTATAAATATCTTTCTTAGTATTGCTTTGCTGCATCCCATAAATGTTCGTTGAGTTTTCATTTTTGTTGGTCTTAGGGTATTTTCTTTTTTTTCTTTTGAGACAGAGTCTCACTCACACTGTTGTCCTGGCTGGAGTGCAGTGGTGCAATATTGGCTCACTGTAACCTCCATCTCCCGGGTTCAAGGGATTCTTCTGCCTCAGCCTCCCGAGTAATTGGGACCACAGGTGTAGTTAACCATGCCTGGCTAATTTTTGTATTTTTAGTAGAGTCGGGGTTTCACCATGTTGTCCAGGAATAGTCTTGAATTCCTGGCCTCAAGCAGTCTGCCTGCCTCGGCTTCCTAACGTGCTGGGAGCCACTGTGCCCAGCGTATTTTTTAATTACGCCTATGATTTCTTCTTTGACCCATTGACAGATTGTTTTGTAAAATTTTCATGTATTTATGACTTTTTCCAGTTTTCCTTCTATTAATGATTTTTAATGTTATTGAACATTCCAATTAGAAAAATTACTTTATATGATTTCAATCCTGTTAAATTTTTTGAGACTTATTTTGTGGCCTCTCATATGACCTATCCTGGTGAATGTTCCATGTGTCCCTTAGAAAGTGTGTATTCTTCCTGTTGTTGGGTGGAGGTTTCTATATATGTCTGTTAGGTCTAATTGGTCTTTAGTCGTGTTCATGTTCTTTATTTCCTTCTGCCTGTTCTATCCTTTACTGAAAAGGGGATATTCATGTCTCCAGCTGTTATGGTGAAACGATTTCTCCCTTCAGTTCTGTACATTTTTGCTTTATACATTTGAGCTCTGTTAGGTATGTATGTATTTATAATTGTATCTTCTTGATAGATTGAACCTTTTATCAGTGTGAAATATCCTTTGTCTCTTGTGACTTTTTTTTAACTTAAAATTTATTTTGTCTGATACTACTGTAGCTACCTTATTTCTTTTTTGGTTACTATTTGTATTGAATATCTTTTTCGTTCCTTCACTTTCAACCTATTTGTGCCCTTAGATCTACAAGTGAGTCTCTTATAGACAGTATATAGTTGGATCCTTTTTTTAAAGCAATTGATTCTGCCAATTTATGCTTTCTGATTGGGGAAGTTTAATCTGTTTACATGTGTAGTTATTACTGATGGGGGAAGGACTTAGTTTTGCTATTTTGTTATTTTCTGCATGTTTTATAGTTTTTTTTGACTCATTTCTATATTACTGCCTTCCTTTGTGTGTGTGTGTGTGTGTTTTATGGTGAATGGTTTTGATCTCCTTTTCACTTCTTTTTAAAATATAGGTATTTTCTTTGTGGTTACCATGGTGATTACATAGCATATCCTAAGGTTATGAAATGTATTTTGAATTTATACCAACTTAACTTCAATCACGTACAAAGGCTTTATTCCTGTTCAGCTCGTTCACTTCTTTATGTTATTTATGTCACAAGTTACATCTTTATACATTGTGTCTCCATTAATATAGATGTACAGTGATTGTATTCATTTTTCTTTATCACGTAGAAAAGAAAAAAGTGGAGTTACAAACCAAAATGACAGTAATACTGATTGTTGCCTATGTGTTTACCTTTATCAGAGATCTGTGTTTTCATACAGCTTTGAGTTACTGTCTTTCATTTCTACCTGAAGAGCTTCCTTTAGCATTTCTTGTATTGCAGGTCTAGTGGTAAGGAATTCCCTCAACTCTTGTTTATCTGGGAATGTCTTAAATTTCCCTCATTTTTAAAAGAGTGTTGTTTTGCTAAACATAGAATTCTTGGCTAAAGTATTTTGTTTCTCTCTCAGCACTTTAAACATACGTCATCCCATAGCCTTCTGTGCTCCAGGGTTTCTGCTGAGAAATCTGATAATCTTATTGAAGATTCCTTGTTTGTGATGAGTTGTTTTTTTCTTGATGTTTTCAAGATTCTTTCTTTGTTGTTGTTCAACAGTTTGATTATAGTGTGTCTCGGTGTGGGTCTGGATTTATCCTACTTGGATTTCGTTGAGCTTCTTGGATTTGTGGATTCATACCTTATCAAGCAATGTGTGTGCTCTTGAGTGTCTCCAATAAGGCATTTCAAAATACAAATTTATGATTTTAGTTTATGATAGATGTATATAGCTTTAAATAACCACAAACCATCTTAAGACATTATTAAAAAAAAGAACAGCATTCACTTATCCCTTTTGGCTCACAGTTCCCATTCCTTAGATGTAATTACTTTCCGTTTTTGACTGTTTTTACTTTGTTGTTTTTATTCATGTTTTCCAGTGGTTGGCATATCCTATTTTTGTTTACTTGTTTTTTCAATTTTATGTATTATTAACTACCTGTCTACAATTTAAGAGGACCGTTTAGCATTTTTACATGTCTTCCCTGTCTCTGCTTCTCTAATCTTCTTACTATTGTTGTATCACAATTTTTGTTGTATCAGTATTCATGCTTAGATATTATGTAATTCCATTTTGTTCTTGTATGGGCTTTTAATTGAATTTAACTGCTTTTTTTGTTGCATAGTTTTCTATGTGTCTATCATTAATTCAGTCAGACACTTTTTTGGTTGTTAGAAATTTTACTGCTGGAGTCTTTCATTGTCTTGCTTCAATTTGGACTGGCTTCTATCCTGATCAAAGGAGAGCTGTTTTCCTGGTGTGTTTTTACCCTGTTTTTGCCTTTTGTTTATTTCCTGTTTTCTGTTTCCCAAAGCGCCCTTTTTTCAGGTTCTATTTACTTTGTTGGCATATTGCTTTCAGTAACTTTTGGGAAGGTGCTCAGAGGTGCTTCTTTGAGTTTTTATGTACCTGAATAACTCTTATATTCCTTATACTCCTGCTTGTTATTGTTAACTAGACCATTTAGAATTCTAGGTCTTAAGTAATTGTTGCCCTCAGAATTTTGGATACATTATTCTATTACCTTCTGTCTTTAAGTGTTGCTATTGAAAATCTTGATGTTACTTTCTTTTTCTTTGTATATAACTTGTTTTTTTGTTTTTAGAGCTTTGAGATCCTTTTTGGTCTTTATTTCCCATGATCTGGAATACTACAGTGGTACACCTTGATGCTATGCTATGGATCCTTTAAAATTTGTTTGCTAGTGCTTAGTGGACTTTTTTTGAGTGGAGACTTAAGTCCTATAGCCCAGTGAAATTTATATTA
>NC_045454.1:27142398-27212398 GCF_002776525.5 Piliocolobus tephrosceles | reverse complement strand
AAACATTAATGGATAAATAACTTTTGGTTAAGAATGTGATTCCTGACTGGTCTGTTTTAGTGGTGGGATTACATGGCTTTTTTCTCCCAAAGTTCTCCAGTGCTCCAAACCTCTAAAACTCAGAAGATGTGTATTCTAGACATGGATCTGCTCCTGATTTGATCTCTGACCATGGTGAAGTCCTAAGATACCTTTTGCTAGTTTTTCTCCTTTTGAAACTGCAGCTTTCTATGCTGTCTTTGGAAGAATTGAATGAATGTGAGTGTATTTCAGCCATTCCTCTTATGGTTCCTGCAGTGGCTTTCCCTGTGCAGGTTGTTCCCATCTCCACCCAGTAGATTTCTTTTGCCAAGGATGGCTTACGTGTTTGGGTTTACTTCTATAAAGCCAGTGGCCCCTTCGTCAGTTGTAAAGTGTTAACAGTAGTGAAATTGTGTAAGTATTACGGATGACTTATTATCTGCTACTGTAGAAGACTGTACAGTGTCCTAAACAAATGTACTGAGCATTTGTTTTGACTTTTACTGCTCGCATTTTGGTAATGAACTCTTTAAGATAACTTAGTGGTTGAAAGAAGCCATGTCACAAGTAACAGGAAGTGGCTTTAGAAGGTGAAATAAAGGAGATACATGTTAAAGTTAAAGAACAGAAAGACAAGATTTTTGTTTGTGGTGACCAGTGACAAATTATGAGTGCTACAGGTCTGAAATAAAGTTGTTAACTACTGTCTTATCAATAATAGTTACAGAGAATAAGGCTATGAAACGTAATTTTGATATTTTCAGATTTATACAACAGTGCAGCAAATTTGGGTATATGATGGACTCGAGGTCATCTAGTAATGCCATATCTCATAACAGGACATATCTTAGACTTTTCCCCATTACTCTCCCATTACTTTGCTTTAATAAAGCAAATAAAGCCTTTATTTGCTTTATTACAAAATAATCCATTTTTTAAAATGAAAAACAGATACTCTGAGTTCAGATTTGACCCATCTTCTTTCCTCACATGAAGATTACAAATAAAATGAAGCAGTTTAAAAAGCAGAGATGTTCATATGTAAAATGATAATAGAACTTTACAGAGATGAGCCTCTATTGTTTCCTTGTAGGGTATTCATTCCTTGGCAGCACCCTGGAGTTTAAAGTATCCTTTGACAAGGCTTTTGCATGTTACTGTAGTAACTAGATTTCCTTGAGTAAGGATGGTAAATGGAAATTTATCATTTATGTGTTGCATTTCACCTTATAACCAGGGTGCATTGTGGCCATTTCTCCATATGCATTTTTGAAGCTCTGCTTCACAACCTTTAATGTGCATGCAGATTCTCTGGGGCTCTTGTTGAAATATAGTTTCTGATTCGGTGGGTCTGGGGTGTCCTTAGAGCTTACACTTCTGAAGTATTCCCCAGGGACACCAATGCTGCTGATCCATGGACCACACTTTGAGTGGCAAGGCTGTAAGAGACAGTCATCCTTGGAGTTCTCCTGTTTGGCTTAAAAATTGTGACCACTGTGTTTCAATATCTCCCTTGCCCCAAAAGAAAGTCTCATTAAGTCTGGGTTTGTGCCTTTTTCATGTTGACTATTTTTTTTTTTTGAGACAGTCTCGCTGTGTCGCCCAGGCTGGAGTGCAGTGGCCAGATCTCAGCTCACTGCAAGCTCCGCCTCCCGGGTTTACGGCATTCTCCTGCCTCAGCCTCCCGAGTAGCTGGGACTATAGGCGCGCGCCACCTGGCCCGGCTAGTTTTTTGTATTTTTTTTAGTAGAGACGGGGTTTCACCGTGTTAGCCAGGATGGTCTCGATCTCCTGACCTCGTGATCCACCTGTCTCGGCCTCCCAAAGTGCTGGGATCACAGGCTTGAGCCACCGCGCCCGGCCTTTCATGTTGACTATTAACAGCCATGTCTTTCCCTTTTTCTAAATAGCGAAACACCGAATTGCTCATAAACCGCATTCCAAACCAAAAACTTCAGATATTTTTGAAGCAGATATTGCAAATGATGTGAAATCCAAGGATTTGCTTGCTGATAAAGAACTGTGGGCTCGACTTGAAGAACTAGAGAGACAAGAAGAATTGCTGGGTGAACTCGATAGGTACTTGATGACAGATTATCTTTCCAAGATAATTTGTTTCTATATACATTTGCTCACTAATCTTTCTTCATTAATAAAATAGTATGTGTTCATTGAAGAAAATGTAGGGAAGCATAATATATTATCAATAATCCTTTCACCTCAAGATAAACATTAATTCTTTGGAATATTTTCTTATAGGATTGTGTGTTTGTGCATATTCCCATGCATGTGCATGTACTTTAATACTTAAGATCAACATCTTCTTTTTTTTTATTATAGCCTATTTTGTATAATTATACCAGATGGTTGACTTTTAATAATCTTGGATTTAATATATGTAATGTTCAATTTTAAATGAAGTATTTTTATACTACACCTAGGATAGTGCTCTATCTTTGAATGTGTTGTGAAAAACAAAAATACACTTTGAATTTAAGTTTGATACAGTAAAATGTTTGTTCTTGCTTTCCTTTTATAAACTTTGGAGCAGGTAATTTGTAATCTGGTCAGATAGCTATAAGTATGAGAAACTTTACCAAATTGCTGTTTGAAATACACATTAGCACATACTTAGAATTGTTAAAATGCTAAATGAAGTCTGCTGCTCGAGAAGTTCCTATATTATTTTGCTTAAATGATGTACCATATGCAATAATTAGTTTCTGTGAAAAATAGGGCAGGAAGCATACAAGTTTCTTTTTCCTACCATTTCACCTATAAATTCTTAGGTCTTTTTGATTAACTGATACTATTCATTTTTAAAAACCAGTTTTGAATCTTGTGATTTTTCTTGGTCATGATTCTCTATTTTTGTATGATGTTATTTCAGTTCTGTTGCATTGTCGATTTTGTTATTTTTGTAAGGTCCTCAAATCTTTTATAGAATCAAGTATGGTAAGTGTTCACTCGTGTGTATAAATATAAGTATATTCATGTGCATATGTATAAATCCTTTATTTTTTAAAATTACAGTAATACATACTCATTGTAAAATCTGAGTATAGGAGTAGAAAATAAGTGTGTATTATAGTTATGTGGTTTCAATTTCTGGTCTTTAAATAGAGATACATGTTCTCTGAATTTCTTACAACTTTGTTATTATTGGTACTATATTTATATTGCATATGGCCAGTATCTTTCTTGCAAAGATAAAAAAATTATCTTCTATATTCTACTTATGTCTGAATAACTGCAATATATAGAAGCAGCATAGGAACTAATGTTTTTTGTTAACTTCAAAACATTTTTTTGTTTTTGAACTTAGAGTTCTAGTTTTAAAAATACTTTATTCAAGATCTTAGTATTTACCCATGGAAACTAACTGGAAATTTAAATAATGTAAAATTCTAGTATGTTTGTTTGATCTTGTTAATTTTCTTCTCTCTTACTAGTAAGCCTGATATTGTGATTGCAAATGGAGAAGATACGACATCTTCTGAAGAGGAAAAGGAAGACCATAACACAAATGTGAATGCGATGCATCAAGTAACAGACTCTCATACTCTGGACAGTTGTCATAAGGATGTTGCAAATTCAGAACCATTCAGTGTTCAAATGAATAGTCAGTTGAACTATTCAGTGAATGGTTCTGGTTCTTACCACAGTGATGATGATGATGATGATGATGACGATGACGATGAGGATGACGACAACATTGACGACGATGATGGTGATAATGACCATGAGGCTTTAGGGGTTGGAGATAATTCTATACCAACAATATATTTTTCTCATACTGTTGAGCCTAAGAGGGTTTGTATACTTTTAACTTTACTAATTTTGCATATAATTTGAACATTAAGCATTATGATTTTTTTAAAAGAGTAGTATTAACAGTTTGATAACATTGTAGATAGTGCCAGACAGGAAAATCATCTTTTGCCTCTTGTTCTGACCAATTTAAGAAGAAAAAGGGGGAAAAAAATTTAGTTAGCTGGTATTGGTCCATTGTTCTCTGAAACAATGCATTGTTTGGGGTCTGGAAGGGGATCAGATTTGAGTGGCAACTACTGTAACTTCACCTGTCCTTCATTCAGAGAGTTTTCTCAAGAATCCTGGAGTTAATTATATTGTGGACATTTTGGTGTGCTTAGCATGTTGAAAGTGACTGCATTAGTTAAATTTTTAATTATGCCAGGTTGTTTTCTATGGACATAAAATGAATACTTCATAAGCACAAAGGGAAAATGTAGGAGAAAGTAAAAATTAGTTTCTTTTCTGACAAAGTAAATATAAACATCTGTGGATAATCATGACTTTAGAATTTTGGCATTTTAAAGCTGGGGGTGACTATGGAGATTTTCTAATACAGAGTTTTAAAGCTTTTGTCTAGTATGAAAAGCCTTTTGTTCCCTCCATACTTACTGTAGAATCCCAGTGTTTAAAATAGATCAAAGCAGGTTGGCTCTGATTGAAGGAAGGATTGGCTGCCTTAAGTCCATCTTTGCCCTCTCTCTGCTCCATGTACTGCTTTAAGGAGGCACTGGGAATTCGTCTAATTCGTCTTTCTCAGGGAAATTTAAGGCCTAGTAGACATAGATCTGGTTGGTAATAAAACAGAAACTCTTTCGCCTCAGTGAGTGCCCTTTCTACACAATATTCCCAATTGCCTGTATCAGAGTTAAGGGTCTGTGGTATCAGTCTTAAGTGTGTGTGATTATTATTTAATGAAATATGTTTAAAACATATTTGATATTTCTTAGCTTCGTGAGTTATTCCTGCTCCAATATGAAGTGAAATAATTGTATGTGTTTTTATATTCTAATATGTCAGACTGAAGGGGTCTTCCCCTGTTTCTTCGGGAAAAGTTGACTGAGATGATTAGCCAGAAAAGGTCGCTTTGTGATTCTTTTGCCAGGCTTTTACTTTTTTCCTGTTTTCATTTAGATATAAAGAACAAATATTATTTGCAGGAATGTTACAGGGAATAGTGGGCATTATTGTGGAAAGTATGGTCTAAGTGCTGACTAGGGGAGGAAAAATAACATGTTAACCCCATGTGAACCCTGAACAGGGTGGGTTTTTATTTTTTTACTCCTTCAATTTCTAAAAGTTAGAGATGTTTTAAAAATTCTAAATAGGCACTATTTAATAGTACTTTTATGACTTAAAGATTATATTCTTACTGAATTTTTTGTTGTTGTTTATACTTTCTTTTGAAATACGTAATTCAAGCCAAAAACTTTTATCAAAGGAATCAGGTGAAATGAAGCTTATAAGAAATCTAGCATTTAGTTCAAATGTATTTTGCTTTCTCTACAATAATAAAGACACTGAAGACTAGGATTTGTTATTAAAGATTTACTTTAGAGGTCATAGATCTGTGAGGTAAGGACTTTTTTTAATTCCACCTGATAATGCACATCATTTCAGCATCAGAAAATTTCAGCTGCCTCTCTTACTATTATTTGTTTAGTTACAGAGTTTGTTTTGGTTTCACTTTTATTTAATTTGTCAAAATGTTCTTAATTTCTTGCTCTGAAATTTTAGGTCCGAATAAATACTGGAAAGAATACTACTTTAAAATTCAGTGAAAAGAAAGAAGAAGCCAAACGTAAACGAAAGAACAGCACTGGCAGTGGCCACTCTGCCCAGGAGCTGCCGACCATCAGGACACCTGCTGACATTTACAGGTGGGAGGCGCTCATAGCTGCAGGACAGTCTGCTAGCCTTGTCTCTCTTTCTGCCACTGAACCTTTATCAGAGAAAGTTGTTTGTAACACAGAAGACCCTCACTGAAATGTGAAGTGTTCTGAGGAGTTAGCTTAGAATCTGGTAGGCTGAGTGGCTGTAGCTTCCCAGTCCAGAGCAGTGGGAATGGAGGAATTTTTTTTTTTTTTTACTTTCTCCTCTTCACCAGTGCTTTTGAAACATTTCCAAATGGTCTAGTCAGAAAATCTTGTATCTTCAGAAATGCATTTTTGTTTCCAGTGGGCTGGGTCCGTACGTTTCTACCACAGCCATAATATGCTTGGCATGCAGTTTACCTTTTCAGAGTAGAAGTTACACTGTTGCAGTTTTTTTTTTTTTTGGAATTGTTTGTTGAGAAAACTATCACTTGAAAATACGTACTGTTTTTATGACCCTTATTAAATAGTGAAAACTGCTAAATGTATACGTGGGTCTAAAACTTTATGTAGAGTTTTGGCAAACTATGCTCTTGCCACCTAGGACATGCTTAAAAATAACATGCTGTGTTTTATTAGGCCAGATAAATCATATCTTTCAAAATAGTATGAAAATGTCATTTGAGGCTCTAAAATTAATTGTGATTGTGACTATTTTAGATATAAGGTTTTAATAAAAATTTTCAGATTAATTTCTACAATAGATTTAAGGAAATTTTCCAAAGGTTATTCTCAGTTTTATGAGTTACATACAGTGAATGTATATATGTTTTGAATATCACAGAGCCTTTGTTGATGTTGTGAATGGAGAATATGTCCCTCGCAAATCCATCCTGAAGTCTCGAAGTAGAGAGAATAGTGTGTGTAGCGACACTAGTGAAAGCAGTGCTGCTGAATTTGACGATAGGCGGGGAGTTTTGAGGAGTATCAGTTGCGAAGAAGCCACTTGCAGTGACACCAGTGAGAGCATTTTGGAAGAGGAACCACAAGAAAATCATCAAAAGAAATTTTTGCCCTTATCAGTAACACCTGAGGTGTGTGTGTATCTTTTAATTCTTTATTTCATATAGTATCTTTGGCCAGTTTTAGCTATTTGATCTGAAAAGTCATAAGATTTAATTAATTCTAGGTTTCATACTTTCTTGGTACTAATTAATAAAAAATTAATAGTCACAAGCAAACAGTACAAATATTGTGATACTCAAATAGTTTATTTTTTGATAAACTTTACGTTCTATTTCAGCAAAATGGGAAATTTAAAATATCTTCTTGGCATTATGTATTACATTTATAGCTGGGAAATTATTTAGCAGTTTATTTTATTTTATTTTTTTTGTTGTTTTTTTTTTTTTTTGAGACAGAGTCTCGCTCTCTTGCCCGGGCTGGAGTGCAGTGGCCGGATCTCAGCTCACTGCAAGCTCCGCCTCCCGGGTTTACGCCATTCTCCTGCCTCAGCCTCCCGAGTAGCTGGGACTACAGGCGCCCACCACCTCGCCCGGCTAGTTTTTTGTATTTTTTTTAGTAGAGACGGGGTTTCACCATGTTAGCCAGGATGGTCTCGATCTCCTGACCTCGTGATCCTCCCGTCTCGGCCTCCCAAAGTGCTGGGATTACAGGCTTGAGCCACCGCGCCCGGCCAAGCAGTTTATTTTAAATAAATTACCAGTAGGTCATTTTCTGATAGTGTAAGGAGCAGATTATACTATTCTCTTTTAAATACCTTGGCTAAGTTAAAGAAAAATAATGCATGCATAGCAGATAATTATCTAAAGTCTAATATTTTGCCGTGTTCCAGTGAAACTTAACTCTTGGGGGATTATGGAATTGTTTTATGATCTGATGAAAGCTGTAGACCATGTCCTTAGAAAAAATAGTGCACACTCAATACACTTTCACCCACCATGCTGCTTACAGTTTTTGGTGGCGGTGCAGGGGAGGTTAGGAGATCCCCAAATAAGGATGTCTGTGAAATATAAGGCTATTAATTTCTTCGTTCTTGTGTTTTGGTGAGTATTTGAAGTTTTCAATTTAAAAAGTAGGAAGATTGGGGAACCCATGCCTGGATCAAATCAATGTATACATTTGTATATACAATAAGATGCATGCATATATAAATAATCTTATATAAAAATTCCATTGCTTTTACTAAATGGTATTATACTCAGTGTATTAAATGGCAATTAGGGGTGGAGATTGGTAGCATTTAGGGACAGTACATATGACTAGAATGTTTTCTTCCCCTCTTCTCAGTATAATGAACTTAGGTGACCTGGAAAGTATCTTACCTTATTTAATAGTCTTCCATACTGTTAGAAAACAGGTAATGGATGTAGACTTTTGCTGATAAATATTTGAATATTAGTTTTTTGTAAGGACTTAGTGTATCATGGTACAGCTAGAGTTAGAGTGTGGAACCTGTTTTTTATTTCACCCTTACTAGTTTTGCATTTTGTATGGAAATGTTTAATAGTAGTTGCTATAAATTTTTTAACATCAGAGAAATAGTTCATGATTATGGTAAGTACTTTGGAAGATACCCTTTGATACCCTTTTCAGTATCTTTTTAAATGCTAAAATATTATCTCTTTTTCAAAAGCATTTTAAATAGAAGAAGGAGAGGAAGGCTCCATGTTCATCATGATAAAGTGGAGTTTTTAGGAAAGTAAGCTTTAAGCTGCTTTTACCAGCTAAACTCCAAAAATAATGTAGGAGAGAGGTGGCTTTCTTTGTTTTTGTTTCAATGGTGGGGCAAGGTAGAAGAAGGTGGCTTTTTAAATTATTCAGGTGATAATGTTGTTTTAACTAATTTTGAGCAGTTGGTAGACAGAGGAAAGCAAAGTGTACCTTAAAGTTCACCTGTCAAACTTTGGTTTGTAGAGGGAAGGATGGAGGTTCTAAATATCAGAAATCTTTGGGAAAAAAAAAAAAATTGGCCAGGCGCGGTGGCTGATGTCTGTAATCTCAGCGCAGCACTGTGGGAGGCTGAGGTGGGTGGATCATGAAATCAGGAGATTGAGACCATCCTGGCTTACACAGTGAAACCCCATCTCTCCTAAAAAATACAAAGAAAAAAATGAGCCAGGCGTGGTGGCGGGCGCCTGTAGTCCCAGCTACTCGGGAGGCTGAGGCAGGAGAATGGCGTGAACCCAGGAGGCAGAACTTTCAGTGAGCCGAGATTGCACCACTGCACTCCAGCCTGGGTGACAGAGGGAGACTCTGTCTCAAAAAAAAAAAAAAAAAAAAAAAAACTCCTTGGGTCTTACCTATTTTTGTATAAAACAACATGTACAGATATTTCCAGCAATTTATGCACATTGTTTAATTCTGTTCCAGTTGAACATACAGTTGACCAGATTAAATGCAGCAAACATCCAGTTGAAATTGAGTCATTTTCTTTTTTTGTGGAACTTCTGATTTCTGTCAGAGTTAATTATCTTAAAATTTTGAAACCTGTGCTTATTCCTACTAGTGTCAGCACTTTTATTTTTCAACTTCCACTGATCTCTTAAAATTGAGGCAAAATGCAATAAAATATTTAAATAATTGCATAAACACCACCAAAGAGATTTCAGTTAGAAATGTCAGTACTGGTGAAACTAAGCTATTGGCTAGCAGGCGGCAAGGCCACCATAGGATAGCTCATTCATCAACTGATGTACAAAAGTCGGAGTTTGACACCCTAATAGCATTTTTATTTTAATACGTTATTTTTCACAGCATGGGCTGGACATGAATGGAATGTATGAAAGTTTGAAGACCTTTTATTTATCCATTTCTGTTTTTTCCCAGAAAAATGTAAAATTTACATTTTACATTTTGTTTTCTTGCATGTATACTGTAAAAATTCTGTTTGGTGGTGAAATTAAAATTTAATGGTGTTGGTTTCTCTAAACAATTAGTATTTTGATGTAGTGGTGTTGTCTAGCCACAAATCTTGTGAATTTACTTTTAATGAAAAGAAATGTCAAATTAGTGAATGGGAAGATTTTGTGGGTGTCTTACTTGCATTTTATTACCATAACCTGACTTTTGTTTTCTAGGCTTTTTCTGGAACTGTTATAGAAAAAGAATTTGTGTCGCCTTCCTTAACACCACACCCAGCCATTGCTCATCCTGCACTACCCACTATTCCAGAACGAAAGGAAGTTCTGTTGGAAGCATCAGAAGAAACTGGAAAGAGGGTTTCAAAGTTTAAAGCTGCCAGATTGCAACAGAAAAACTAGGCCCTGTCTAGGAAATGAGAATTTACATCCTAAAACCTAGTTGTTCATTCGTTTAGAATATCTATAGCAAAATAGGTTAGATGTAGTCTGAAATAAGGTATCCTGAGTTACTTTGGCAACAAGTTCTTTTACCCTTGGTATTTGAAAAAATCAAAGTAACTGTCTGAATACTTTAATATTCGGCTTGTTTTGTTAATTTTCTGAATACTGTTAACACTCTTGTCTAAGTTTGCCTTTATGATGCAGTGGCAGCATTTTGAATTACTTTTCAAGGAATACTGTTCATATGCATTGTTTTTGTGTTTCAAACTAAATAACAGGCAGTTTTGTGCCAGCTGTGATATTGTGCATACCATATGGACCATTTTAAAGAAAATTTTAAAATTTCAAATAGATTCAACAATTATATTACTTGCTTTCACATTTTAAAGGCACTTTAAAAAAATCTACTTCTCTTGTAGGTTTTGCAGCTAGTTGGCTATTCAAGAAACCTCGCCCCTCTGAATGTCATACTGTAATCTTTAAGGAAGAAAGCTACATGAATTAATTGTACTCTATGGGAAAATTTCTTTGGAAAGATATTTTGTAAAACTTTTTTTTTCCAGTAAAAACTTTATGAAACTTGGTCTCAAAAATGTTGTGAACTTTATGATTCAAAATTGAGTACAGATATGTCCTTGATTCATATATATGCTACATGTATCACACAACAGATCTGGAATTCTTTCAGTTCCTCAGACACTTCTCCCTTATTAGTTTTTGCAGTTTCACTGGGATTATGTTTTGGGAGACAAGGAAAGGTCTAGATGTTTAAACATTTTAAATATTCCTTACAATTTCATCTTCCCAACATTTGCATTCTTTAAGGCTACTTTCCTACTAACTGAAATAACACATTTACTTTGAGCACAATTCCTCAAAGATAAATTTTTTCTAACATTGAAAATAACACTACAAGTTAATCATTAGCTTGATGCATGCTAAAATGTAGCTTTTAAAAAGCATTCTGGGCCCGGCGCGGTGGCTCAAGCCTGTAATCCCAGCACTTTGGGAGGCCGAGACGGGTGGATCACGAGGTCAGGAGATCGAGACCATCCTGGCTAACACGGTGAAACCCCGTCTCTACTGAAAAAAAAAAAAAAAAATACAAAAAACTAGCCGGGCGAGGTGGCGGGCTCGGGAGGCGGAGCTTGCAGTGAGCTGAGATCCCACCACTGCACTCCAGCCTGGGCAACAGAGGGAGACTCCGTCTCAAAAAAAAATAATAATAAAAAAACAAAAAGCATTCTGTGTTAGTACTAAAATAAGCCATCAATGCCAGTCCACCCTCTATTCATGGCTAAATATTTAAAGGTTATTTATAGCTTCTTTAATGAATTCTTCTTAAACAAAGTGAAATTATGTCCTAGAAAAGTAGAAGCTATTTGTAACTAGAACAGTGCAACTTTAAAGTTTTATGAATATGTATTTTAATGACAAGGGGGCGAACTTGAATCCCCACTAGTTAATGGATAATTCAAACCAAGGACTGATTTTGAAAGATCACCTAAAAATGGAGATTTCTTCTTTAGTCAATTTAGATCAACTGTGCATATATTTTCTAGTTAAAAACTGTTTCTTTCAGTTCATGCCCCAACCCCCACCAAAACCAACGCAGAAATTACACACACAAAGGTGCTCTCGTTAGGAATTGCTATTCACATGAGCCTTTCTGTGCTAGATTTTTTTCCCCAGAAACAAACTTTAGGACTATTGTGGTATTCTTAACAGATTTGTAATTTCAAGACGCCTGTCATTAAATAATTTTTCATGTTCACAAACTTGTTTTTGAGCCTATGTTACATCTTTGAGATAGGTTTTCCCTCATAGAACAAGACAGCAGATGAAGTGTTTGGTAACACATTTTTGCATGTTCTGCTCTGGAGACCATGAAAGAGTGTTGCCCCATTTCATAGCTTCAGTCTTCTAACAAAGTATTAAATTGTAATTTTAAATTATAGCTTTTTTATATTAAAGTTTGGGACACAATGAAAGTCTTACCTGTTCTGTTTTAAACCGTTATAAAACAGAACAGACCAAGAGATTCTCTTTTAAACTTTCTATTTTGAAATATAGTAACTTTAGTCCTTCAGAACAATTGCACAAAATAGTACCAAGAGTTCCCATATACCCTCATTTCATTCAGCCTCCCTCCGTATTACAACATAGAACCATAATATAATTATCCAAATCAGGAAATTTATGTTGGTGCAATGGCATTTAAACTACAGGTCTTACTTGAATTTCACCAACTTTTCCACCAAATTTTCCATTAGAAAAAGAACTAGTGTTCTTCTGTTCCCCAGATCTTGTCTATGACTCCATCTTGTATTTATTTGTTCCTTATTGCTCCTTAGTCTTTCCTCCAGTCTCTAACAGTTCCTCAGTTTGTGTTTCATAACTTTGATATTTTTGAAGAGTACTGGTGGGATATTTTGAGGATGTTCCTTAGTTTGGATTTGTTTGATGTACTCAGGTGCCTTGAGGTTTTGCAATTTTGAAAAAAATACCACAGAAAATGGATCGTATCAAGAGGTACATTCTAGTGTGTCATTTTGAGTTTCTTATTTTGGTGTGTCAGTCTTAATCACTTGGTTAAGGTGGTATCTGCCAGGTATCTCCACTGTAAAATGACTGTTTCCCTTTGTAGTTCATATCTTGGGAGCGATACATGAGACATGCAAATTCTTTTCTCCAACTTATGCTAAGTTTTGCATTTATTGGTGGATCTTGTCTGTAACAGTTATCACTGTGGTGTTTGCCTAAAGGTGATTTCCTGTTTTGCCCTTTTCTTCCACATTTATTTCTTGAAATTCTTTTATAATAACAAGTTTTGTTTCCATACCTCTGTCTCCCAGCTTATTTGATTATATCTGTGGACACCTGGGTATTTTATTATATGGGTTAAAATTCATTACTTATTACCATTGTTTTGTTGCTCAAATTCTTCTGCATTTGCCCATTAGGAACTCCTTTGAGTTAACTCCTGAGTTCTTTCAACAAGTTCCTATCTTTTTTTTGAACACTTTCTTGCACCACAAAATACTACAGGACCATCTATTTTTCCTGTCCCAGCCCTGGAAACAACCACTTCAAGGAACCCTGGTTCTTTTAATTGGAACATGATGTTTAGAAACCAACATCTGTTCAGTTAAGTATACTAATTGCCAGTGGGGTGTCATTGCCTCTTGGGCCTTTTCAGCAGATAGAGCTAGGAAATATATGTATATGTATTAATGAATATACATTTATGTATCTGTTTATTAAAAACCATGAGTTTGCACTGATACTTCTGATTCTAATCTAATACCACAGCATTAATTTCTGTTTTTCCTGATCTGTTACTTGGTTTACAACATGAGTAACCTGCCTCTTGTCTGCAGTGTATTTACTTACTGTTTTGTTTTTTTTTTCCACTGTAATATACATGTAGTTTCAGAAGAGCTAATTCATACCCTAGGAGAAACACATTAACTACATTGCACTGTTATACAATTCTTTTTGGGTTTTGCCTCGTATTATCAGTAAAGCAACAGTTTTTCAAAGAAGTTCTTAGGTCCTTTTCTTTCCCACCCTCTCTGATCTGTGGACTGATTTGTACTCTTGGTCCACTTTTTACTGTTTGAGGGTCTGTCCACATCCTGGTTGATTTTAAAGATTTATTTTTTCAGTATGTGAAAAATATATGAAACACTCAGGTGGTTCTCAGAGTCTGAGCTTTGTAAAAGGATATACATGGAGAAGTGTTGTTCGTACCTCGTTCTTCCCACCCCATTCCCATTCCCAGCTGCTTTCTATCACTTTCCCGCCTGCCCATAGTAAACTCTAGTTTCTTGTTTAACCTTTCTATGTCTCTTGTACAAATCCCCACGTACCTACTATAAAGAACCAATATTTTTAGTTACTGGTTTAACTCTTCTATATTCTGTACTCACAGCAAATGTGTATTTTCTTTTTCCCTTTTTTCTTTTTTCTTTCTTTTTTTTTTTTGAGACTCACTGTTGCCCAGGCTCGAGTGCAGTGGTGCAGTCTCGGCTCACTGCAATTTCTGCCTCCTGCGTTCAAGCGATTCTCATGCCTCAGTCTCCTGAGCAGCTGGGACTACAGGCGCGTGCCAGCATGCCCAGCTGATTTTTTTTATTTTTCCCCTATGTTTTGGTAGAGACAGGGTTTTGCTATGTTGGCCAGACTGGTCTAGAACTCCTGACTGCAAGTGATCTACCTGCCTCGGCCTTCCAAAATGCTGGGATTACAGGTGTGAGCCACTGTGCTCAGCCAGTTTTTTTTTTTTTTTTTTTTTTTTTTGAGACAGCGTCTTGCTCTGTTGCCCAGGCTGGGGTGCAGTGGCGGGATCTCGGCTCACTGCAAGCTCTGCCTCCCGGGTTCACACCATTCTCCTGCCTTAGCCTCCTGAGTAGCTGGGACTACAGGTGCCTGCCACCACGCCCAGCTAATTTTTTGTATTTTTAATAGAGACAGGGTTTCACCATGTTAGCCAGGATGGTCTCAATCCCCTGACCTCGTGATCCGCCTGCCTCAGCCTCCCAAAGTGCTGGGATTACAGGCGTGAGTCACCGCGCCCAGCCCAAGGACATAGTTTTAACATACACGTATGTCTACATATCATTGATGATTTTTTTATAATGACTCTGTGGCAGTATGGTATCTTAAAGGGATTTCAAAATCGTTAAAAATGTTGTTACATAATTATGTTCATTTTACTAAAATTTGATTTTTTAAAAATTGGTCATGCATGTTTAAGAGCTTTCTATTCATTGAAATAGTTCCTAATTTGTGAAATGCCAGTGTCTATTTTACAGATTTGTCTCCTCCGTAAGAAACAGGTTTCAAGGGTGAAACTGTTCTTTATCCATCTGCTGTTTAGGTGGTGGCATGTAGGCTGTCAAGCAAAGGCCTGTTAAGTGAATTCCTCAATTACAATAAATATGATTTATATATTTAATTGGTCAGTATTAAATTTTTACATTTTAAAATAATTTAAATTTCATTTTAGAAGAATATCATTTAGGATTAAAAAAATGTTTTTGCAGTTCCCTTAACCAATAAGTCACAAAAAGGTAAATAATTTTTTTTTAGCACTTGCTATGTGTCATGCATTTTTAGTACACTTCGTGTGGATTATCTCATTTAATGCTCACAGCATCCCAGTGAGGTAGAAACTATTGTTTTATCCTTCACCCTCATCCTACCAAGAGAGAGACTAACATTTTAAGCTACACAACTGTTAAGTAGGTTAAACTCAGGCAGCTATGTTCCAGAAACAACACTCGTAACACGTTTTTTTGACTTTTTTTTTTTTTAACATTGCCACCTAAACAAGAGCACTCAGCTAGTGAGGAAATATGTGATCTATAAGATGTCTCCATAATTTCACCTACTCACAATGAGGCCTTTTAAAAAAATCTGAATTTTTGAAGCCTGTTTTGTTTGTTAAACTTTCTACAGAAGACAATTAATGTTGACTTGGTGGAATAGGGTGGAGTTTTTCAGTGATGTTATTTGGCCATATACACAAACGGAATATGATAGGTGGAGAATAGTAAAATTAAGAAGTAATCAGGGTAACGGTATTTCTCTGTAAAGCTCATTTTTTAATTTTATGTGAATTTAGGCATTGTGTGCATGTGAGTTTAAAATTAGTATGTTCCTCATCAAGTAACCTCATAGTGACCCTCTTTATTCCTAATCATGTCCTTTAGAGAGTAATAGATCTAAATATTTTCCTAATAGGTTCCATCTTTTGTGTGTGAGAGAGCTTTCTGTTTTGTTTTTCTTTATATGCATACACATGCACCTAATAGAATTATGCTGTTAATAGTGTAAACAGTTGTTTCAGTACCTTTAGTGATGCTTGGTTACATGGATGAATTGTGTAGTGATGAAGTTGGAGATTTTACTGCATCTGTTACCCGAGTAGTGTATATTGTACCCAATATGTAATTTTTTATCCCTCAGCCCACACCCGGCCTCCCCGTTCTGAGTCTCCAGTGTCCATTATGTCACTCTGTATGTCTTTTCGTACCCATAGCTTAGCTCCCACTTATAAGTGATAACAGGCGATATTTGGTTTTCCACCCCTGAGTTACTTCACTGGAGGAAAATGGCCTCCAGTTCCATCCAAGTTGCTGCAAAAGACATCATTTCATTCACTTTTATGGCTGAGTAGTATGCCATGGCATATATCTACCACATTTTCTTTATTCACTTATTGATTGATGGACACTTAGGTTGGTTCCATATCTTTGCAGCTGTGAATTGTGCTGTGATAAACGTGCAATTGTCTTTTCGATACAGTGGCTTCTTTTCCTTTGGGTAGATAGTAGTGGGATTGCTGGATCAAATGGTAAATCTACTTGCAGTTCTTTGAGAAATCTCCATAGTGTTTTCCACAGAAGTTGTACTAATTTACATTCCCACCAGCAGTGTATAAGTGTTCCCTTTTCACCACATCCATGCATGATCTATTGCTTTTTGACTTTTTGGTAATAACCATTGTGGCTGGGGTAAGGTGGTATCTCATTGTGGCTTTAATTTGCATTTCCCTAATGAATATTTTTTCATGTTTCTTGGCCATTTGTGTATCTTCTTTTGAAAAATGTCTGCCATTTGCCCACTTTTTAATGGGATTTTTTTTTTTTTTTTCTTGTTGATTTGAGTTCCTTGTAGATTCTGGATATTGATCCTTTGTCAGATAGATGGTTTGCAGATATTTTCTCCTGTTTTGTGGGTTGTCTGTTTACTCTGATGATTATTTCTTTGTGCTGATGATTCTTAATCTAATTAGGTTCTTTTTTTTTTTTTCTCGGTGACAGAGTCTTTTTCTGTCCCTAGGCTGGAGTGCAGTGGCGTGATGTCGGCTCACTGCAAACTCCCACTCCCAGGTTCATGTAATTCTCCTGCCTCAGCCTCCTGAGTAGCTGGGATTACAGACGTGTGCAACCACACCTGGCTAATTTTTGTATTTTTAGTAGAGATGGGGTTTCACCATGTTGACCAGGCTGGTCTCCAACTCCTGACCTCACGTGATTTACAAAGTTGTAAAAAACCCTAGCTGAAATAAACTACAAAGGTGGCTTTAATACTTTGAAGACACAGTAGCACCCGCCTTGGCCTCCCAAAGTGCAGGGATTACAGGCATGAGCCACTGTGCCCAGCCCTAATTAGGTTCTATTTATTCATTTTTGTTTTTATTGCATTTACTTTTGGGATCTTAGTCATAAATTGTTTGCCTAGGCCAATGTCTGGAAAAGTCTTTCTAGGTTTTCTTCTAAAATTTTTATGGTTTCAGGATTTATATTTGTCTTTAATCCATCTTCAGTTGATTTGTGTATATGGTGAGAGATGAGGATCCAGTTTCAATACATCTGGCTATCTAGTTTTCCCAGCACCATTTATTGCATTTATTGACTAGAATGTCCTTTTCCTCAGTTGATGTTTTCATATGCTTTGTTGAAGATCAGCTGGTTGTAAGTATTTGGCTTTATTCGTGGGTTCTCTGTTCTGTTTCATTGGTCTATGTATCTATTTTTATGCCAATACCATGCTGTTTTGGTTACTGTAGCCTTGCATTATAATTCGAAGTCAGGTAATGTGATGCCTCCAGATTTATTCATTTTGCTTAGGATTGCTTTGGTTATTTGGGCTCTTTTTTGGTTCCATATGAACTTTAGGATTTTTTTCTAATTTTGTGAAAAATATTGTTAGTATTTTGATAGGAACCGTATTACATCTGTGGATTGCTTTGGGCAGTATGATATCAATTCTTCCAATCTGTGAGTATGGGATATATTTCCATTTGTGTCATCTGTGACGATCTCTTTCAGCAGTGTTTAGTAGCCCACCTTGTAGTGATCTTTCACCTCCTTGGTTAAGTCTATTCCTAAGTATTTTAATTCTTGTTTCCAGCAGTTGTAAAAGGAATTGAGTTCTTGATTTGATTCACAGCTTGGATGTTGTTGGTGTATAGCATTGCTACTGATCTGCATAGATTTATTATGTAACCTGAGACTTTACTGAATTTATTTATCAAATTTAGGAGTCTTTCGGAGGAGTCTTTAGGGTCTTCTAGGTGTAAGATTGTATCCATGGCAAACAGAGATAATTTGACTACTTCTTTTCCAATTTGGATACCCTTTCTTTCCTTGTCTGATGGCTCTGGCTAGGACTTCCTGAAAACAGTTTTTAACCTACTCTGACAGTGTCTTAAAACTGTTAAGTTTAGTCTGTATTTCATTGTAATTACTCTTACTGGGAGGACTTTACTATCTTCCTTTGGGCATTTTATTTACCTTGCTTGTTGATTGCATTTCCCTTGTTTTTTTTTTTTTTTTATTACTATTGCTCAGACCAAGTACTTCCCTCTTATGTTCCTCTTCTTACATATTTGCTGTATTTTAATGTTTTGGCACTTAAAAAGTGTGTACTATTATCACTTGATTGTAGTGTTTATAGTACTTTGGTTTCATTTGTATCTAACAGCTTTATTGAGGTATAATTTACATGCTGTAACATCCACTTTACAGTATGCATGTTGGGGTTTTTTAGGAGATTTTGAGTTGTGCCACGTTGACCACAACTCAGTTGTAGAACATTTCCATTATTTTAAAAACATCCCATGTGCCTATTTACAGTAAATTCCTGTTCCTATCCCCAACCCCGGGACACCTTAACTAATATGGTTTCTTTATAGAGTTCTCTTTTCTGAACAATTAATAGAATCATAAAATATGTAGTGTTTTGCATCTACCTTTTGATACAAGGTTTTTGAGGTTCATCCATTTCTTAACAATTATGCATCAGTAACTTGTTTTTTTCTTATTGCTGCATAGTATTCCATTGTATGGATATACCACATTTTGCTTATTCATTCACAAATTGATGGACCCTGAATAGTTCAGGCTATAGTGAATAATGTTGCTATGAACATTCATTTATCAGTCTTTGTGTGACTATGTGTCTTTATTTATTTAGGGTAAATACCTAGGAGTGGAATTGTTGGGTTGGATGGTGAATTGAGGTTTAACTTTTTAAGAAATTGCACAGTTTTTCAAAGAGGCTGTATAATTTTATATTCCCATCAGCAGTGTTTGAGATTTTCAGTTTCTCTACATCTTTGGCAGCATTGTTACTATTTTGTCTTTTTTATCATAGCCTTTCTAGTGGCTGTGGAATATAATAATTGTTTTAATTTACATTTCTCTAGTGACTAATGATGTTGAAGGTCTTTTCATGTGCTTTTAGTTCTATTTACATCTTCTTGGAAGTATCTATTCAAATCTTTGGCTCAGTCTTTACTTGGTTGTCTTACTGAGTTGTAATAAGTTCTTTTTAAAAATTTTATTTATTTTAATTAGAGACAGGGTCTTGGCTCTGTCACCCAGTGGAGTGCAGCGTCACAATCATGGCTCACTGCAGTCTTGACCTCCTGGCCTAAAGTGAACCTCCCACCTCAGCCTCCTGAGAAGCTGGGATTACAGGCACATGCCACCATGCCCAGCTAATTTTTAAATTTTTTGCAGAGACAGGGTCTCGCTCTGTTGCCCAGACTGATCTAGAACTCCTAGCTTCAAGCAGTGCTCCTGCATTGACTTCCCAAAGTGCTGGGATTACAGATGTGAGCCACTGTACCTGATTGTAAGAGTTCTTTATATAGTCTAAATACAAGCCCTTTATCAAATATATGAATTGCAAATGTTTTCTCTAAGTCTGTGGCTTGTCTTTGATTTTTTTTTTTTTTTTTTGAGACAGAGTCTCGCTCTGTCACCCAGGCTGGAGTGCAGTGTCCGGATCTCAGCTCACTGCAAGCTCCGCTTCCCGGGTTTATGCCATTCTCCTGCCTCAGCCTCCCCAGTAGCTGGGACTACAGGCGCCCGCCACCTCGCCCGGCTAGTTTTTTGTATTGTTAGTAGAGATGGGGTTTCACTGTGTTAGCCAGGATGGTCTCGATCTCCTGACCCCGTGATCCGCCCATCTCGGCCTCCCAAAGTGCTGGGATTACAGGCTTGAGCCACCGTGCCCGGCCCGTCTTTGATTTTTAAAATGTCTTTTGAGGCACAAAATCTTTAGTTTTAATGAAGTCCAATTGATATATATACACACACACATATATACACACATATATGTACGCGTATATACATACATATGCGTATATATACATATACGCATATATACGTATATTTGCATATATATACACATATTTGTGGTTAGTGTTTTTGGCATCTTATCTAAGAATTCTTTAATCCAAAGTAATAAAATTTTTCTCCTATGTTTTCTTCTAGAAATTTTGTACTTTAACTCTTAAAAGAGCGCTATGATCTGTTTTGTGTGTGGTGTGAGTCCAGGGTCTCAATCTGACTTTTTGCATGGATAATTTTAATACCATTTAATAGTTCTAGAACTGTTGAAGACTGTCCTTTTTCCAATGAATGCTTTAGCATCTTTTTTGGAAAATAGTTGACTATAAACATAAGGTTGTTTGTATACTGAGTGTTTGCCCTTGTATCACTGCCAGTGGTCTTAATTATGGTGGCTTTACTTATAACAAACTTTCAAATATGAAACTGTTAAGCTCTTCAATTTTGTTCTTTTTCAAAAAATTTTTGGGTATTCTGAGTCCTTTCCATATCCACATAAATTTTAAGGTCAGCTTACCCACTTCTGCAAAAATGCCTTTTGGGATTTTTATAGGGATTGTGTTAAATCTGTAGATGAATTTGGGGAGAATTGCCATGCTTATATTGAGTCTGCGAATCTGTGAACATGGAATGTTTGTTTGTTTATATCTTGATTAGTTTCTCTCAGCATGTATAAAACATTACTTTCAAAACATTGTTTTCAGTTTACAAATCTTCTGTTAAATTTATTCCTACATTTTTAATTCTTTTAGGTGCAATTGTGAATGGAGTTTTTTTCTTAATGTCATTTTTGAATTGTTCATTGATAGTATATGTATAATTAATTTTTTGTATATTGGCTTTGTATCCCGCAGCCTTCCTGAGCTCATTTGTTCATTCTTTTTTGGGGGGTATGTGTGAGAGAGAGAGTGAGAGAGAGGGAGGGTATGTGTGTGAGTGTACATTCTTTAATATTTGTTACCTACAGGATTGTGTCATTTGTGAATACAGAGAGTCTTACTTCTTTCCAATCTTGATTCCTTGTCTTTTTCTTGCCTGATTATGTTGGCTAGAATCTCTAGTAAACCTTGTATGGAAGTGGGTGAGAACACATATCCTTCCTTGTTCCCAATCTTAGGGAGAAGATATTCAGCCTTTCATCATTAGGTATGATGTTGGCTATAGGTTTTCTGTAGCTGCCTTTTATTAGATTGAGAAAAATTCCTTTTATTCCTAGGTTTGTTGGAGTTTTCTTTCATGAATAGAGTTGAATTTTTCAGATGCTTTTTATGCATCTATTGTTCCTTAGTTAGTGTATTACATTAATTGATTTTCTGATTAATTTTCTGATTAAACCAATCCTGCATTCCTGGGATGAAGCCCATTTTTAATGTGTGTGATCCTTTTTATATGTTACTGAATTTGGTTTGCTGATGTTTTGTTGAGAATATTTGTGTGTATATTCATGAGGGATATTGATCTGTCATATTCTATTTTTGTGATGTCTTTGGTTTTTGTATAAGGATAATATTGACCTCACAGATGGGAAGTGTACTCTCTGGATGGATTTGTGAAGGATTGGTACTATTTCTTCTTTAAATGTTTGATAGAATTCATCAGTGAAACCATCAGACCTGCACTTTTCTTTGTGTGAAGATTTGTAATTGCTATTAAAGTTCTTATTTTAAGTCTATTTAAATTTTGTATTTCTTCTTGAACCCATTTGGTAATTTGGCTCTTTGTAGGAATTTGTCCATTTCATGTAAATTATTGTATTTGTCATCATAAAGTTGTCCAAAGTATTCCTTTATAAGCCACCTAATTTCTTAAGTTGGTAGCAATTTCCTTTTTATTTTACTTTTTTTGTAGAGACAGGGTCTCACTATTTTGCCCAGGCTGTTCTTAAACTCCTAGGTTCAAGTGATCCTCCTGCCTTGGCCTCCCAAAGTGCTGGGACTGCACGTGTGAATCACCGTGCCTGGCCTGTGATTTCCTTCTGATTTTGCGAATTTTTGTTCTATTTTTTTTTTGTAATTGTAACTTTAGGTCTGTCAGTTTTATTGACCTTTTCAGAAAAACTTTTTGGTTTTGTTGATTTTCCTCTAGTTTTCTGTTCCAGTGACTTCTACTTTAATCTCTATTATTTCCTTTCTTCTTCCTTGCTTGGGCTTAGTTTGGTCTTCCTTTTGTAGTTTTTAAAGGTGTTAAGCTATTGATTTGAGACCACTGTCTCCTAATGTAGGTGTTTAAAGATATAAATTGACCTCTAGGCACTAACCCTTAGCTGCATCCAGTGACATTTGATTTGTTTTAATTTTTCTTTAGTTACAAATATTTTCCAATTTCTCTTGAGATGTCTTTTTTGACTCATGGGTTATTGTATTATGTACTGCTTGATTTCCAAATATTAGTGGTTTTCTCAAGTTTCTTTCTGTTGGTTCCTACTTTAATTTTGTTGTATCTGGAGAAAACATTTATTATGTCTTTAGTTTTTAAAAATTCATTAGGACTTTCTAAAAATGGGTAGCATATGTTCTGTATGTGCTTCAAAAGAATTACGTATTCTGTTGTTTTATGCAGTGTTCTGTTGATGTCGTGTCAAGGTCATTGATATTATTGTCTTCTGTATTCTTGCTGATTTTTTGTCTACTTGTGCTATCCATTATTGAGAGTGGGATATTGAGGCCTTACACTATTATTGTTAAATAGTCCTACCTTTCAAGTTTTGTTAGTTTTTGTTTCATGTATTTTTTTCTCTGTTGTTAGGTACGTATATGTTTGTCATTGTTTTATCTTCTGATTAATTGAGGCTTTTATTATTACAAAATGTCCCTTTTGTATCTTTAGTAACATTTTAATTTTAAAGCCTATGTCAGTTTTGTCTGATACGATTATGACCACTCCACCTTGGTTACAGTTAGGCTTATGTGTTATCTCTTTTTTCATCCTTTTTGTTGCAACCCATTTATGATTTTGAATTTTAGCATTTGTATCTTGTGGGCAGCATATGGTGGAATTTTGTTTTTAAAAAGTCTATTTTGCCAGCCTTTTAATTGAAATGTGTGTTAATTAATATAATTGTTGATATGGCTCATTTACATATCAATGGCTCATGCCATTTTGTTAGTCATTTTTTATATGTCATGTCTTTTTTGTTCCTCTGTTCCTCCTTGGTTACCTTTTTTGTGTGTTCAATAAATCTTTTAGTATAAACTTTGAGTTCCTTTACAAAAAAAAAACTGTACTTTTTTTTTTAAACCCACAGATTTATTTCTTACATTTGTGGAAACTGGGAAGTCGGGGTTAGCAGCTGATTTGGTTCCTGCCAAGGGCTCTCTTCCTGGGCTGCACATGGCCTCCTGTGTCCTCACGTAGTAGAAGAGAGCTTTATTCTGTTTTTGTATTATTTTGTAGTGGTTGCTCTAGAGTTTATAGGATGCATTTTAACATCATAACCTACTTCAGAATAATACTAACTAAATTCAGCATAGCTCTAGTCTCTTCTTTTTCCTTTGTCCTGCTATTGTAATGTATTTTATAACAGTACAGGTTTATTATTTATAACTATATGGGTTCATTATTTTTCCATGCAATTATCTTTTAAGTAAGAGAAGAAAGCTTTAAAAAAAAGTATTTTTTTCTATTTTTTACATTTGCCTACATGATTACTTTTACTGGTGCTTTAATTTTTTTATGTGGATTCAAGTTACCATCTGGTGGTGTTTCCTTTCAGCCTGAAGTACTTGCTTTAGCATATCTTGTAAAAAAAAATTTTGGTGGCAACAAATTCTCTTTGTCTATCTGGGAAGATCTTTATTTTTGTCTTCTTTTTTGAAGGATAGTTTTACTGGATTTAGAATTCTTGTTTGACAGTAGAGTATGTTATACCACTTAATTCTGGCCTTCATTATTTCTTTTGAGAAGTCAGCTGCTGATTTTCCTGGGGTTCCCCTGTGCATGAGAAGTCCATTGTTCTCTTGCTGCTTTCAAGATTTTGATGTGTATCGGTGTGGATATTTTAATGTTTATTCTACTTGGATTTCATTGAGATACTTGGATATACAGATTTATACTTCTTACTAAATTTGGAACGTTTTCAGACATTAAAAACTTTGGTGACTCTTCAAAGGATGTCAAAACTTGTATGGCCCTCACTTTTCTTTTCTTCTGGGATTCCCATTATGCATATGTTGATATTGATTGTAATCCACAGGTTTCGTACTCGATTCATTTTTCATTCTCACTTCTGTTCTTCAGATGGTGTAATTTGTATTGATTTATCTTTGAGTTCACTGATTCTGCCTTCTGCATTCAAGTTTGCTGTTGAGTCCCTCTAATGAAGCTTTCACTTTAGTTACTTTTCAGCTCCAGAATTTCCATTTTTTAAAAAAATGTTGATCTCTTTATTAAGTATTCTCTGATTAGTCATTGTTTTCGTGCTCTGATTAAACATGGTTTTCTTTTGTTCTTTGAAGATATTTTTATTGGCTGCTTTGAAGTCTGTCTGTTAAATCCAACATTTGGGAACCCTTGGAAATAGCTTCTGTTTATACTGAGTATTTTTTTTTTATACTAGATAAGCTATACTTTCCTGTTTAAAACTGGACATTTTAAATAATACATTGTAACAGCATTCGATTCTGAGACTCTCCTGCCTGGGTTTATTGTCCCTTTTTTTGTTTGTTCTATGACTCGGCCTAGATTAATTATGAGTTTTTCTCTCCAGAGTGTGGCCTCTGATGTCTCTCCTCAGTTATGTTTGGCTACTTGTGGGTCACCTTGGATCAATATATCTTAGTGATCAGCTAGTGATTGGTCAGACATCGTACTTAGGCATCTTGTTTTGGGAAGACTTTCATCCATTGTCAAAGTCTGTTTCGTTTGGGGAACACACTGAAAATTTATGCAGTTTACAAGTCTTCCTTGGGGATATGCGTACAGTTAGAGCCTTCTCTGGTCTCTCGGCATGTTCATACCCTAATATACCCATTACCTTTCAAAATGTAAGCTTATCAAGGACCATGGTTGTCTCACTTCGTGATTGTTTCTGTTAAATCTCCAGGCAGAATTTTTTTTTTTTTCTGCGGATCTCTTGGTTGGCCCACTAGTATTTCAGCTTCAGGTCATCTGTGATGTATGTGGGCATCTCCTATGTTTGGCACTAAAATGTTGTATTTGACAAAGCCCCTGGGCATTGGGTTTTTCCACATTGTTTCAGATTGAGTCAGTTCCCTACAGTATAAATGCTTCTGGTTTTACAAGTTGTCCCACCCTGTTGAACTATTGCTCTGAAGGAGCTGGGGTGAGGGAGAGTGGTCACAATGCCACATAGTGTCATCATTTTTATCCAACTTTCAGTAGTTTTCTTGAATAAACACTTCTCCATTTGTCCTATGTTTTGGTCAGTACTCAGAGATCAGAAGTAGTAGTTTTTGATAATTTTGTCTAATTTTTTTTAAACACTCTTTTTTAAGAGCAATTTTAGATTCACAGCAATATTGAGCAGAAGGTACAGAGATTTTCTATATATCCCATGCTCCCATGCCTGCATAGCCTCCCCTATCATCAACATCCCCATTTGATGCATTTGTTACAATAGTTGAACATCCATTGCCACATCATCGCCGGAAGTTTATAGTCTGTATCAGGGTTCACTCTTGGTGGACATTCTGTTGCTTTGGATAAATACATAAAAACACATATCCACCATTATAGTATCATACTGAGTACTCTCACTGCCCTAAAAATCCTCTATGCTATGCCTATTCATCCCTCCCTATGCCCCAATACCTGGTAATCACTGATTTTTAAAATCGTCTCTATGGTTTTGCTTTTCTGGGATGTCATGTAGTCGGAATCATATAGTGTTTAGCTTTTTAAGATTGGCTTCTTTCCCATTCGAGTTTCCATAATGTCTTTTCATGGTTTGATAGATCTGAAAATAATATTCCATTGTCTGGATGCACCACAGTTCATTCACCTACTGAAGGACATCTTGGTTGCTTTCAAGTTTTGGCAAGTATGAGTAAAGCTGCTATAAACAGCAGTGTGCGGGTTTTTGTGTGGACATACGTTTTCAGCTCCTTTGGGTAAATACCAAGTGGCATGATTGACAGATCATATGGTAAGACTGTGTTTTGTAAGAAACTGCCAAACTGTCTTTCAATATAGCTGTACTATTTTGCATTCCTACCAGCAATGAATGAAAGTTCCTGTTGCTCCACATTCTAGCCAGTGTTTGGTGGTGTCACTGTTCTGGATTTCGGCTATTCTAATAGGTGTGTAGTGGTAATTCATTGTCATTTTAATTAGCATTTACCTGATAACTCATGATATGGAACATCTTTTCAGATGCTTATTTGCCATCTGTATATCTTCTGTTGAGGTGTCTGTTAAGGACTTTGGCCCCTATTTTAGTCAGGTTGTTTTCTTATTGTGTTCAATTTAAGAGTTCTTTGTATATTTCAAATAACAATCCTTGATCAGAAATGCGTTTTGCAAATATTTTCTCCCAGTATGTGGTTTGTGTTTATATTCTCTTGACAGTGTCTTTCTTTTTTTTTTTTTTTTTTTTTTGAGACAGAGGCTCCCTCTGTCGCCCAGGCTGGAGTGCGGTGGCCGGAACTCAGCTCACTGCAAGCTCCGCCTCCCGGGTTTTACGCCATTCTCCTGCCTCAGCCTCCCGAGTAGCTGGGACTACAGGCATCTGCCACCATGCCCGGCTAGTTTTTTTTGTATTTTTTTTTAGTAGAGACGGGGTTTCACCATGTTAGCCAGGATGGTCTCGATCTCCTGACCTCGTGATCCGCCCGTCTCGGCCTCCCAAAGTGCTGGGATTACAGGCTTGAGCCACCGCGCCCGGCCAGACAGTGTCTTTCACACAGCAGAAATTTTAATGAACTCCAGCTTATCAGTTTATTCTTTCATGAATCATGCCTTTGCTGTCATATCTAAAAGGCGATTGCTAAATCCAAAGTCATCTAGATTTTTCTCCTATATTCTAGAGTTTTGTAGTTTTGCATTTTATATTTAGGTCTGTGACCGCTTTTGAGTTCGTTTTTCTGAAGGGTGTGTGGTCTGTGTCTGGATTTGTTTTGCATATGATGTCAGGTTGGTCCAGCACCATTTGTTGCAGACTCTCTACTCCATTCTATTGCCATTCTTCCTTTGTCAAAGATCAGTTGACTGTATTTACGTAGTTCTATTTCTGAGCTGTCTGTTTTATTTCATTCACTAGCTCTGTCTTACCAATACCATACTGTCTTGATTGCTGTAGCTTTGTAGTAAGTCTTGAAGTCTGAAAGTGTCAGTTAACTTTGTTCTCCTCCAATATTGTGTTGGGTATTCTGGGTCTTTTACCTCTCCATATAAACTTTCGGATCAGTTTATTGGTATCTACAAAACAGTTTGCTGGGATTATGAATGGGATCGCACTGAATCTATAGATCAAGTTGGAAAGAACTGACATCTTGACAGCTGAATCTTCCTATCCATGAGCATGGAATACCTCTCCATTGATTTAGTTCTTTGATTTCTTTTGTCAGAGTTTGGTATATAAGTCGTGTACATAACTTATTAGATTTATACCTAAGTATTTCATTTTGGGGGTGCTAATATAGATAGTATTGTGTTTATAATTTCAAATTCCACTTGTTCACTGCTGGTATATAGGGAAGTGATTGACCATTGTAACCTTGCTATAATCACTTAGTTCCAGGAGGTTTTCTTTTTTGGTTGATTCTTTCCAATTTTCTACAAAGACGATTGTCATCTATGTACAAAGACAGTTTGACTTCCTCCTTCCAAATGTGTATACCTTTTATCTCCTTTTCTGCATTATCAAGGACTTGCAATATGAAGTTGAAAAGGAGTGGTGAGAGGAGATATCCTTGCCTTGTTCCTGATCTTAGCAGGTAGGCTTCAAGTTTCTCATCATTAAGTATGATGTTAGCATGGGTATTTTGTAGATTTTAAAAAATTAAATTGAGGAACGTCGTTCTATTCCTAGTTTGCTGTGAGTTTTTATTATAAGCAGGTGTTGGATTTTGCCAAATGCTTTTTCTTCATCTATTGATGTGATCATGTGATTTTTTCTTCTTTAGCTTACTGATGTGATAGATTACATTGATTTTTAAATGTTGAACCAACCTTGCATACCTAGGATAAATCCCACTTGGTCATGGTGTATAGTCGTTTTCATACATTGTTGGATTCAGTTTGATAATATTTTACTGAGGAGTTTTGCATCTATGTTTATTAGCAATATTTGTAGTTTCTTATAAATGTCTTTTCCTGATTTTCATATGGCAATGCTGAATTCATAGAAGTAGGGAGTACTTCCTGTGCTTCTATCATCTGAAAGACATTGGAGAGAATTGGTATTTTTTTTCCCTTAAATGTTTCATAGAATTCATAAGTATTTATCTGGGCCTGTGCTTTCTGTTTTGGAAAGTTATTAATTATTTATTTAATAGAGATAGTCTTATTCTGATTGCCTGTTTCTTCTTGTGTGAGTTTTGGTAGATTGTACTCTTCAAGGAATTGGTCCATTTTATCTAGATTACCAAATTTGTGTGCATAGACGTGTTCATAGTATTTCTTGGTTATCCTTGTAATCTCCCTGGGATCTGTAATGACGTTCTCTTTTTTCATTTCTGAAATTGGTAATTTGTGTCCTGTCGCTTTTTCTCTTAGTTAGCTTTTCTTACTGATTTTATTTCTCTAAGAACCAGCTTTTGGTTTGGTTTATTTTATCTACTGATTTTATGTTTTTAATTTCATTGATTTCTGCTTTAAAATTTTATTCTTTTCTTCTCCTTACTTTGGAATTAATTTGCTCTCCTTTTTCTGTCTTTCTAAGATGAAGACTTAGATGATTGATTTTAGATCTCTCTTTTTCTAATGTGTGTATTCAATGTTAAAAATTTTCCTTTAAGCACTGTTTTCACTGCATCCCACAAAGTTTGATAAGTTGTATTTTTTATTTTTATTCAAAATATTTTAAAATTTCTTTTGAGACTTTTTTTTTCTTTGATCCATGTGTTACTTAGAAGTGTGTTGTGTAATCTCCAAGTATGTGGGAGATTTTCCAGCTATCTTTGTTATTGATTTCTAGTTTAATTCAATTGTGGTATGAGAGCAGACACTGTATAATTGCTATTTTAAATTTGTTAAGGTGTGTTTTATGACCCCAAATGTGATTTTTCTTGGTTAATGTTCCATATTAGCTTGGAAAAAATTGTATTCTTTTGTTATTGAATGAAGTAGTCTGTAGACAACCATTATATGAAGTTGGTAGATGGTGTTACTGAGTTCAGCTGTGTCCTTAACTGATTTTTTGACTCCTGGATCTGCCCATTTCTGATAGATGGGTATTGAAGTTTCTAGGTATAATAGTGAATTCATATGTTTCTCCTTCCAGTTCTGTCAGTTTTTCCTCATGTAGTTTGATGCTCTGTTGTTAGGTGCATACACATTAAGGATTGTTGTGTCTTCTTGGAAAATTGATCCCTATGTAATTATAGAATGCCCCTCTCTTTTTCCTGATAATTTTCCTTAATCTGAAGTCTGCTCTATCTGAAGTGAATATAATGACTCTCACTTTCTTTTGATTAATGTTAGCATGGTATTTCTCCATCCATTTGCTTTCAGTTTATATGTGTCTTTAAGGTTTTTGTAGACAGTGTATAGTTGGGTCTTATTTTTTGGTTCATTCTGACACTTTCTCTTTTAATTGGTACTTTTAAACCATTGGCATTTAAAATGATTATTGATATAGTTGGATTAATATCTACCATATTTTTACTGTTTTTCTATTTGTTGCCCTTGTTCTTTTTTCCTATTTTTGTCTTCCACTCTTTTTCTGCTGTTTGGGTTTTTTTGTTTGTTTGTTTCTTTTCTCTTATCGATCCCTTGCCTGTTAAATACCCCTTTTGATTTTAATTGAGCATTTTTTATGGTTCCGTTTTCTCTACTTAGCCTATCAGTTATACTTTTTAAAAGCATCTTTTTAGTAGTTGCCCTAGAGTTTGGAACATCTACAGCTAATCCAAGTCCACTTTGAAATGATACTATACCATTTCGTGGGTGATGCAGATGCCTTACAACAATCCTTATTGCTTTCTGCTGTTCCTTATATTATTGCTGTCGTTTATTTGACTAACACATCAGTATACATAAGCATGTACATGTACACAGGTATACAAAATCAAATGCATTGTTGGTACTATTATTTGGAACAAATTGTTATCTGTTCAATAGGTAAGAATAAGAAACTAAGTTTCTGTTTTATGTTTACCTCTTCCTTCTCTTATGCTCTTTATGAAGATCTGAATTTCTGAACTATATAATTTTCCTTCTATCTAAAGAACTCCTTTAACACTTCTGGAGTGCAGTGCCGTGATCATGGCTCATGACAGTCTGAATTCCTGGACTTCAGTGATCCTCCCACCTTGGCCTCCCAAAGTACTGGGATTTCAGGTATAAGCCACTGCACCTGGCCTCTCTCCTTTACTTTCGAAGGATATTTCTCAGGGTATAGACTTCTAGGTTGATAGTTCTTTTCTCTTGGTGCTTTAAATATTTTACTCCACTCTTCTTACTTGCATGCTTTCTAAGAAGTTGGGTATAATTCTTACTTTTGCTTCTCTATAGGTAATATGTTTTTTCCCTCTGGTTTCTTTCAGGATTTTTCTTTCTTATAGTTTGAAAATGATGATTCCTAGATGGAATGTTTATCCTGCTTGGTGTTCTCTTGAGCTTCCTGGATCTGTACTTGGTGTCTCATAATAATTTGGGGGAAATTCTTAGTTGTTATTGCTTCTGATATTTCTTCGGTTCCTTTTTTTTCTCTTCTACTAATTTTCCCATTTTGCATATGCTACCCCCTTTGTAGATGTCTTGCAGTTCCTGGATATTCTGTTCTGGAGTTTGCAGCCTTTTTGTGTGTGTTTCCTTTTCAGTCTGGAGGTTTCTGTTGAGATATCCTCAAGCTCAGAGATTTCTAGCTTTATTCAGTCTACTAATGAGCCCATCAAAGCATTCTTCATTTCTCCTGCAGTGTTTTTGATCTCTAGCATTTCTTTTTGGTACTTTTTAGAATTTCCATCTCTCTGCTTACATTGCCCAGTTGTGTTTGCATCCATCTAGTTTATCCATTAGAGCCTTTAGTATATTAATCATAGCTGTTTTAAATTCCTGGTCTGATCATGTCAACATCCTTGCTGTATCTCTGTCTTGTTCTGATGCTTGCGCTATCTCTCAAACGACCTTTTTGCCTTTCAGTACGCTTGGTGATTTTCCTTAACAGTGGAGCACAGTGTCCTGAGTAAGAAGAATGGCTGTAAATGGGCCATTCGTAATGTGGTTTCTTTCGAGTTCTACGGTCCTGTGATCAGGACTTAGTCTTTGAGTGAGCCTGTGCCTCTAGACTGTGAACGTCACGTGTGCTGCTTTTCCCTCACCAGCCTTACAGAAGACACGATGACTAGAGGGAGCTGGTGTTTGATATTTCCCTGCTCCCACATGGAAGGCAGGAGCTGCCTGAGGTTATTTCCCCTACCCTAGGTCATTTTGGCCCTGATAAAACCCCAGCAGGTTATCTTACGGTTAAATAGTTTCTCCTACGAGCAAACCTTATTAAGAACAGAGTGTTTTGGCATGTTTTTAAATGGTTCCTTTTCCTATCCCCCTGCTGGAAACGCAAGGGGATATTTCTCTGATATTTGCTTTGAGAACCTGGTAGAGCTCCTGGAAGTAAAACTCAACAAAAGTATGTGTGCTGGGGAATGATTGAGTCCCCCTGGAGTTTTCAATGCAGACTTGTCCACACTGTGCAGTTAGTTACTTACAGTTCAGGTTTCCCTAACCTGTCACTGTTTTCCCTGGAGGCCTCTGTCCGAGGGTCTTGGCTCCAGTTACTTGTGTTTGTCTGCCTTTGCCTGCCGGTCACTCCAATTTCAGGGGCCATGATAGTTTGCCCTGTGACCTCACTGTTCTTACACATCTAAGAATTGATTTTTCAGTTGGTTTAGCGGTTTACTTCTTAGGTTGTAGTGGCAATGTCTAAGCTGCTTGCATGCCAGGCCAAAAACTAATAGTCCAACTTTATCTTCGCTTTTTAGGGAAAGTATTTACAAAGGTCCTCACTTTGTCATTCCTGTCAATTACCTTTGAAACTTTTTCTTTAAATGTTTAAAAATCTTCACTGTCTACCTATGAATTTACCATGTTGAATGCTCTTCATTACTTTCTGTACATTGACGTTTCCACCTGGTTTTCTTTTCCTCCAGCCTATAGAAGTTGCTTTAATCATGTTTTAAATGGTCCTTCCCCTAATGTGAAGGGCTTGTGAGCGAGGCCCTCGGAGCCGTCGTAGGGAGGACCATGTTGCTTCCAAACATGGTAGAGCTCCTGGAGGTAAAACCTGCTCACCAGTACACCAGGGGTTGGAAAAACCACACTAGACAAAGAACCTGTGTCAAAATCAGGACCAAAATGCATTAATGTGGGTGATTTTAGCTCGAGAAGTCTGATTATTGGATATCATGGAGCCTGGCAAGATGGCTTCTCCCAAGAGCATGCCAAAAGATGCACGGATGATGGCACAAATCCTGAAGGATCTGGGAATTACAGAATATGAACCAAGAGTTATAAATCAGATGTTGGAGTTTGCCTTCCGATATGTGACCACAATTCTAGATGATGCAAAAATTTATTCCAGCCATGCTGTGAAAGCTACCGTTGATGCAGATGATGTGCGATTGGCAATCCAGTTCCATGCTGACCAGTCTTACCTCTCCTCCCCCAAGAGATTTTTTTATTAGATATCACAAGGGAAAGAAATCAAACCCCTTTCCATTAAGCCATATTCAGGTCCTAGGTTGCTACCTGATAGATATTGCTTAACAGCTCCAAACTGTAATCTGAAATCTTTACAGAAAAAGGCATCAACTTCCACGGGAGGAATAACCGTCCTGTGGTTAAGTGTTGGTTCAGTTACTAGCAGACCAAGTACTGTCCCACACTAGGCACACCAACCCCACAGACCATATCTGTTTCAACTAAAGTAGGGACTCCTGTGTCCCTCACAAGGCAATGGTTTACAGTACAGATGCCTACTTAACAGTCTCCAGCTGTGAAAGCTTCAATTCCTGCAACATCAGCAGTTCAGAATGTTCTGATTAATCCATCATTAATTGGGTCCAAAAACATTCTTATTACCACTAATATGGTGTTACCACAAAATACTGCCAATGAATCATCAAATGCATTGAAAAAACGTGAAGATGTTGATGATGACTATGATAATTTGTAAGTTAGCCTTGCTGCATGTAACATGTATACTTGGTCTTGAATTCATCGTACTGATATTAAACATGCATGCTGGATGTTTTCAAGTTGTATTTTAGAAAACTTTAATAATATTTAATGAGTAAATACAATTACCATACTTTTTAATTGAAATGAAGGTTTTTCATCAGCCTTAAAAGTGTAAGAAAAATCAAGTTGTCATTCATTAATTTGAAAAAAAACAAAAGTAATGTTTTAAATGTTGGTGTGCTAGATCAAGTTCTTTCAACTTTTCTCTGAAAAAGTATTATTTTGCCTTTATATTTGAAAGATATTTTTGCTGGGTATAGAATCCCAAGTTGACAGGTTATTTTTCTCCCTTCCCCTCCCCTCCCCTCCCCTCCCCTCTCCTCTCCTCTCCTCGTTTCCTTTCTTTTGAGACATGGTCTCGCTCTGTCACTCGAGCTGGAATGCAACAGCACTGATCATAGCTCATTGCAACCCTTGGGCTCAAGCAATCTTCCTGCCTCAGTCTCCTGAGTACCTGGGACTACAGACACATGTCACCAGGTCCAGCTAATTTTTAAATTTTGTGTAGAAACGGGGTCTCACAATGTTGCCTAGGCTGGTCTTGAACACCTGGGCTCAAGTGTTCCATCCTCCTGCCTTGGCCTCCCAAAATGCTGATATTGCATGAGCCCCACCATGCCTGACCTGGTTTTCTTCTCTAACACTTTGAAGATGTTTTCCGTTGTCTTTTGCATTTCATGGTGCTGTGTTATTTTTTATTAGTCTTATTTCAGTTCCACTGTTTTCCTCCAGCAATCTAATTATGATATGCATAGGTATATTCTTTGTGTTTAGTCTTGTCAGGGCCTGTTGAGTATCTTGGATCTGTAGATTTAGAGTTTTCATCAAATGTGGAAATATTTTGGCCGTATTTTTTCCAATGTTGCCCCAATCTCCTTTTCTCCTGTTTCTGGAACACCAATTACATTTATATTATATAGCTTTTTTTTTTTTTTTCTTTTCTTGAGACTGAGTCTCGCTCTGTCACCCAGACTGGAGTACAGTGGTGAGATCTTGGCTTACTACAACCTCTGCCCCCAGGATTCTAGCGATTCTCCTGCCTCAGTCTCCTGAGTAGCTGGGATTACAGGTGCCTGCCACCATGCCCAGTTAATTTTTTTGTATTTTTAGTAGAGACAGGGTTTTGCCATGTTGGCCAGGTTGGTCTCAAACTCCTGACCTCAGGTGATCTGCCTGCCTCGGCCTCCCAAAGTGCTGGGATTACAGCTGTGAGCCACCATCCCCAGCCTATTATATACCTTTTATTGTCCCATAAGGTCACTGAGGCTTTGTTCATTTTGTTTAGTCCTTTTTCTTTCTGTGTTTAATTATGGTTAATTTTTATTGATATATCTTCAAGTTCACTAAATTTTTAAAATTTTTTTGCAATGTCTGATTTCTTCTTGCACACATCCAGTAAATTTTTTGTTTCAGGTATTATATTTGAACATGTCTAGAGGAATATATCCATATACCTCTAGGATTTCCATTTTTTTAAATAAAAATTTTAATTTCTCTATTATGTTAATAATTTTCTTTAAATTTCTAAGCATATTTATAATAGCTGTTTTAAAGACCTCATCTGCTCATTCTATCATTTCTGTCATTTTTGTGTCTATTCCTACCTGGCCGTGGGTGAAAATTTGGATCTTATTTTCATGTTTAGTAATTTTTGATTTGATGCCAGAATTTTTGTTAATCGTTTTACTTTGGAATAAACCTAGATTTACAGAAAAGTTGAAAGATAGTGCAGAGAGTCCTCATACATTCCTCACCCAATTTTAGTGTCCTCTAATGTGAACATACTACATTACCAAGGTACATGTGTCAGAACTAAGAAATTAGCACAAGGCAATACTATTTACTAACATATAGACTTTATTGAAATGTTACTAGTTTTTCTACCAGTGTTCTTTTTCTTTTCCAGGATTCATTCCAAGATACCTGTTGTATTTAATGGTCATGTCTTCTTAGTCTCATCCTATCTGTGACAATTTCTCAGTTTCTTCTTTGTCATGACCTTTTATTTTTGAAGAGTATTGGCCTGTGGGTATTTTACAGAATATTTCTCAATTTGAGTTTGCCCAGTGTTTTCTTATAATTAGCCTGAGGTTGTGAGTTTTCAAGAGAATACTATAGATGTGAGGTGTGCATATCATATCACTGTGTTAATCTTGATTACTTTGTTGAGTTGGTACCTGTTTGGTTTCTCCACTATAAGACCAGTCTTATTTTGCTTGGATTCCTTCTGTCTGTGCTGTGGTCCAACAAACCTCTCAAGAGAAAGGGTGAATAGGACTCACCTCATTTACTTAGGAATCTTAGTCTTATATTTTTTGGTCCTAGTGTCTGAAAACACTTGTTTTCAGTTTTCTAGCTGTTTATGGCAGAAGAACAAGTTTATGGTAGAAGAGCAACTTCTATACCCCTGACTCCTTCAAGACTAGAGCCAGAAGTCCTTGGCAGGACCTCTTCGTGTTGAATTCCTTGCTTGGAGTTTCTCAGTTAATTTCATAGCTTACAGTTCCTCTGATCTTGGCCCACATGAAGGCCAACTCACAGCTAGCATTCCCAGGGTAGACTTGATATGGTTTGGCTCTGTGTCCCCACCCAAATCTCACCTTGAATTGTACTCCCATAATTCCCATGTGTTGAGGGAGATAATTTGAATCATGGGGACTGTTTTCCCCATACTGTTCTTGTGGTAGTAAGTCTCATGAGATCTGATGGTTTTATCAGGGGTTTACACTTTTGCTTCTTCCTTATTTTCTCTTGCCGCCACCATGTAAGAAGTACGTTTCGGCCAGGCGCAGTGGCTCACACCTGTAATCCCAGTACTCTGGGAGGCTGAGGTGGGAAGATCACAAGGTCAGGAGTTCAAGACCATCTACTCAGGAGGCTGAGGCAGGAGAACTGCTTGAACAGGAGAACTGCTTGAACTCCACCACCCAGGAGGTGGAGGTTGTAGTGAGCTGAGATCACACCACTGCATTCCAGCCTGTGCTACAGAGCGAGACTCTGTCTCAAAAAAAAAAAAAAAAAAAAAAAAAAAAAAAAAAGCCTTTCACCTCCTGCCATTATTCTGAGGTTTCCCCTGCCATGTGGAACTATAAGTCAAATTAAACCTCTTTTTTCTTCCCAGTCTCGGGTATGTCTTTATTAGCAGAGTGAGAATGGACTAATACAGTAAATTTGTACCAGTACAGTGGAGCGTTGCTGAAAAGATACCAGAAAATGTGGAAGCAACTTTGAAACTGAGTAACAGGCAGAGTTTGGAGGGCTCAGAAGAAGACAGGAAAATGTGGGAAGGTTTGGAACTTCCTAGAGAATTGTTGAATGGCTTTGACAAAAATACTGATAAAGATGTGGACGATGAAATTCAGGCTGACGTGGTCTCAGATGGAGATGAAGAACTTATTGGGAACTGGAGCAAAGATGACTGTTGTTATGTTTTAGTAAAGAGTCTGGTGGCATTTTGCCCCTGCCCTAGAGATTTATGGAACTTTGAACTTGAGAGAGATGATTTAGCATATCTGGCAGAAGAAATTTCTAAGCAGCAAAGCATTCAAGAGGGGACTTGGCTGCTGTTAAAGGCATTCAGTTTTTTTGTTGTTGTTTTGAGACGGAGTCTCGCTCTGTCGCTCAGGCTGGAGTGCAGTGGTGCGATCTCAGCTCACTGCAAGCTCCGCCTCCCAGGTTCACGCCATTCTCCTGCCTCAGCCTCCCAAGTAGGTGGGACTACAGGCGCCGCCACTATGCCCTGCTGTTTTTTTTTTTTTTTTTGTATTTTCAGTAGAGATGGGGTTTTACTGTGTTAGCCAGGATGGTCTCGATCTCCTGACCTCATGATCCGCCCACCTCAGCCTCCCAAAGTGCTGGGATTACAGGCGTGAGCCACCGTGCCCAGCCTAGAGGCATTCAGTTTTAAAAGGGAAGCAAGCAGAGCATAAAACTTTGTAAAATTTGCAGCCTGACAATGCGATAGAAAAGAAAATCCTGTTTTCTGAGGAGAAATTTGAGCCGGCTGCAGATATTTGTTTAAGTAACAAGGAGTTGAATGTTAATCCCCAAGACAATGGGGAAAATGTCTCCAGGGCATGGTAGAGACATTTGTGGCAGCCTCTTCCATCACAGATCCAGAGGTCTAGGAGGAAAAATGGTTTTGTGGAGAGGGCCCAGGGTCCCTGTGCTGTGTGCAGTCTAAGGACTTGATGTCCTGTGTCCTAGCTGCTCCAGCTGTGGCTGAAAGGTGCCAACATAGTGCTTAGGCTGTGGCTTCAGAGGGTTCAAGCTCCAAGCCTTGGCAGCTTCTATGTGATGTTGAGCTTGCGGGTACACAGAAGTCAAGAACTGGGGTTTTGGAACCTCTGCCTAGATTTCAGAAGATGTATGGAAATGCCTGGATGCCCAGGCAGAAGTTTGCTGCAGGGGTGGGGCTCTCATGCAGTGCAGAAGGGTAATGTAGGATGGGAGCCCCCACACAGAGTCCCTATTGGGGTACTGCCTGGTGGAGCTGTGAGAAGAGGGCCACCGTCCTCCAGACTCCAGAATGGTAGATCCACCTACAGCTTGCACTGTGAGCCTGGAAAAGCTGCAGGCACTTAACACTAGCCTGTAAAAGCAACTATGAGGGAGGCTGTACCCTGCAAAGCCACAGGGGCAGAGCTGCTCAAGACCATGGGAACCCACCTCTTGCATCAGTGTGGCCTGGATGTGAGACATGGAGTCAAAGGAGATCATTTTGAAGCTTTAAAATTTGACTGCCCTGTTGGATTTTGGACTTTCATGGGTCCTGTAACCCCTTTGTTTTGGCCAATTTCTCCCATTTGAAACAGCTGTATTTACCCAATACTTGTACCCCCATTGTATCTAGGAAGTACCTAGCTTGCTTTTGATTTTATAGGCTCATAGGTAGAAGGGACTTGCTTTGTCTCAGATGAGACTTTGGGCTGCAGACTTTTGGGTTAATGCTGAAATGAGTTAAGACTTTGGTGGACTGTTGGGAAGGCATGGTTGGTTTTGAAATGTGAGGACATGACATTTGGCGGGGCCAGGAGCAGAATGATACGGTTTGGTTCTGTGTCCCCACCAAAATCTCATCTTGAATTGTACTCCTATAATTCCCACGTGTTGTGGGAGGGAACTGGTGGGAGATAATTTGAATCATGGGGGCGGTTTCCCCCATACTGTTCTTGTGGTAGTGAATAAGTCTCACGGGATCCGATGGTTTTATCAGGGGTTTCCATGTTTTCTTCTTCCTTGTTTTTTCTCTTGCTGCTGCCATGTAAGAAGTGCCTTTTGCCTCCTACCATGATTCTGAGGCCATCCCAGCCATGTGGAACTGTAAGCCCAATTAAATCTCTTTCTTCCTATTCTCAGATATGTCTTTGTCAGCAGCGTGAGAACAGACTAATACAAGACTCTCCCCTTACCTAGAGCTCAGGCAGATAAGAACAAGTTTCCTTGCTGTGGTTTGTGTTTTTGACAGTGGGAACATTTCTTCTAGTCCAGCCTATCACTCTGGCACTCTGGCAGCCTTTCCTGGGTCCGGTCTTCATGTATGATCTTAGTTTTACCGTCTTGGTCAAACTCAAGAACTTGCCTCCTGTTTCCTGATGCTTTTAAAATATAAATTTCTTGCCTAGGTCCCAGGACAGCTCTAACTTGATGCCAGTGGTTTTAGCTTTTCCTTTTCCTTCTTTTTAAGCCACTGGTGATTTCTGTTACTTTCATGCAAGTGAGGCTCTGTATTTGAGAAGATATTTATTACATTTTATCCAGCATGTGTAGCAGGAGACCTCGTGGAGTACACTGTCTGTAGTGTTCCCAAGCAATTCCTTGGTTTGCTGTTCTGCTTTATAATGGCTTAAAACAGAACACTTAAGGCCAGCTTCAGTTTGTCCCATTGAAACTTTCATATTAAAAAAAAAAAAGCTGTAATTTTAAGTTACAATTTATTTTTATTTTTATTTTTTTGGAGATGAAGTCTGACTCTGTCGCCCATGCTAGAGTGCAATGGTGCGATCTTGGCTCACTGCCGACCTCTACCTCCCAGGTTCAAGTGATTCACCTGCCTCAGCCTCCTGAGTAGCTGGGATTACAGGCGTGTGCCATCATGCCTGGCTAATTTTTATATTTTTAGTAGAGACGGGGTTTCACCATGTTGGTCAGGCTAGTCTTGAACTCCTGACCTCATGTGATCCACCCGCCTTGGCCTCCCAAAGTGCTGGGATTACAAGCATGAGCCACTGTGCCTGGCCTCAAGTTACAGTTGAAAACTGTGTAAGGTACTGTGCTAAGAAGGTAATACATTGCCTTGGAGTAACTGACCTTCACTGGGAAGGTAGGTTAAGTGTACAGGTCGAAGGAGAATACTGGAAGTGTTCCAGGAGCTGTGCAGTGAGAGTTCAGACTTGGGAGTCATCGTGTCTTCTTTGAGGTAAGAAAACTGGCAACTGCTTCACGTCAGAGGAGGTACTGTAGGCAGGATTAAAGATCAAGTGGATTTCTAGGATGGAAAAAATTTGAGTATTGGGGACAGAGATGATGAAATTAAAACCTACACAGGGGTTTTATTTATGCTGTGTTTGAGTAATAAGAACTCAGAGTCTATGATCAGTAAAATGTATTTTTGGAGATTACAGATATTTTCTTGGGTTCCAAGATTTTCTTGGTAATGTCCATTTGGGATTTTGGAAGCTAAACTGAGGGTAAGAATGGATTGTCAGTGATGATTTGTTGGTGAATCGTATTTGCAAAGAGGGAATGGTTCAGTCTGATAAGAATTACAATGAAGACAAAAATGTTGTGCCTTAGGGCAGACTTTCCTATTCTAAGATATAGAGCGGTGTCTAGGCTAGATCCACCTGTAGTCACAAAGGTGTAAGTTTAATTTTTTTACAGTTACTGGAAATCTTTCAAGGAGCACTTGTTAGGAGCTAATTGAGGTGCAACCAAAGAGCAGCACTCAGAACCTCTTCAGAAAAGTGAAGTTTGCAAATACTTGCTTGAAACTCGAATGTGCTTAAGAGCACGGAGCCAAATGTGACCTGTACAGGCTTTCCACACGGCCAGGGCTCAGACCTGTGTGTCTTCTGTGTGGTTGTTGCACACTCCAAATCTGGTCTCTGTGGGTTCCTTAACAAGAAAGTCACTGCAGGAAAAGCTCTGTCCAGGTTGGAACTATGCAAAAATCTCTGAGAACTGGAACATTTTCTGGAAATCTATTGGTTTTTTTTGAAAAGTAAGGAGGTCAGTTTCCAATAACGATGAAAGGGAAGAAAACCCAGCCAATAAATCTGTGATTACTACCATAGTAGGTGTTTAAAATGGAAATATTTTTGGAAAATGACATTTTATGTTGCAATGGAATCAACTGATGAGGGCTTGGGACAGGGGAGTCCCTGATGGTTAATATCAGATTGACTAGGGACATTCTTCCATGCCAGTCAATCTCAGAAACACGGGAAGATGTGAGGCCTCCATAGGGTTAAGTGTGCACTGCCCATGGAAGAGCTGAGGGTTTCCCTGTAATTATTCTTCATACTCTTCATCTTGGTGATCGTTAACCTGGCTTCGGCACCCTTTGGGGGCTATTTGTCCATTTTCACCTGTTTCCTCTTGAACTGGAAAGGCTCTCTCAACTTTGAAATGTACTGACCAGGCCACACTAGTCGGTTGTGGAGCCTGAATATATGGCGGCTGATGAATACAACTGGTAGACTTCAGTGGACATAGGCTTCCTTACGATGGGAGCCATGGAAGCCATCAGTCAGTCGACACCTTTCCGGTAACCTGGGCGTGGTTCATTACCCGTGTGTCATTCTCTTGCTTTGGAAATTTAAAAAATGGCAGATTTCTGTGTCCTAATAGTGGCAAATGCAGCGTTTTGGTTGTTCATTTTAGCAATATAATGACTTCTGCAAAAAGATGAACCAAGATTAAAAGAAATCAGATGTGTGTATTTGGTATGCAATATTTTTGTATTACAAATAGCTACATTCTAACCCACATTAACCCCGTGATATGTGAATTTTGCCAACTCCTGCTGTGTCTTTTAAATCAAATCCAGTAAATCACTATGAATGTTCTAATTTCTAAACAAACTAGTCTTCCAGTAGAGGTGCTTTAACACTGTACTGCAAATTAGACTACCTAAGATAAATGGACCATCTTTGTTAATTATGTAGTTTAATTGATCAAAACTACCAGATAGGATTTTATTTATAGTGGTTTTGCTTAGTATCAAATTCTATACTATTAAATAGCTTGTGAGTCATATATTTGGGGTCATTAAGATATATGCTGTTATTTAGCATCTGTTAACCTTATTAAGCACCTTCTTTTTGGTCTAGTTCATGTCACAATATGAAATTGCTTTTAATTGAGATGACCAACTTCCATTACATTGTTCAACCCCTGTACAAAGCACTTTTCATTTTTGCTCTATTGATCGAGCAGCAATTGACTTGAACTATATTCAGAACCTGGTGGGGGAAGATGGGAGAAGATTTCTTGAAATGTTCTTTTTGCTGGTGGTTCTTCTCTCTGCATACCCCACTGTTTGCTTGTAACTAATTTTGCATGCCAGTAGGTAGCAGTGGTGAGCAGAGGCACAGACAGAAAGCTGCCAGTCAGCGATTATAAATTATTATTCATTTCTGTTATAGGTGGGGTGTGCAGTCAGTTACAGTAATAATTACCAGGACTAGAGGGTTTCCTAGGCAACCAATTTCCCCCCTCATTCATGCTGTTGCTGAGAGAGTGCCTGTAAAGCATGACATTGCTGTATTCTGAGGTTTGTTGCCCCCCTGCTGCTCCAGGTTTGAGGTTAGTTACAGCATCATAAGACGCTCTCAAGCATAGAGAACTCAGGCTGGGCTTAAAAAGCATGCCGGCAAGAGGGCCTCTCCACTGCTGCTTCACTTTGAAGGGACAGGGTTCCAAAAATGCAAATCCTGCATCTTGCTTGGTAACATTAGGAAGATCTCTTTAAGTTGCAGAACCTTTTATTTTCTATTATTTTGAAGATAGTGGATCATTTCATTTTTATAGTTTTAGTATTTGATAAAAACCTGTGGAGACAGACCTAAAACTAGACTTCTCCTTAGGATTTGAGTCCAATAAATCAATGGGGAACTGTCACAGCTAATCATGGTTGTGTTTGTTGTTTATCCAGTTTTATGAAAATGGCTCGTGAAGAGAAAGGCAGCACTGTTCCTGCAGCAGCAGGATTAGTCCTTTATGTAGTAGGAAAATAATAGAAACCACATCTATTATCCAGGATCTATACATGAATCATATTATCCTATATTTGGGGGCTCTCCAATCTTTCATTTTAATGAACTTACATCAAGTGCTTTGCAGTGATAAAAAAGTAGTATTTGTTTGTGTCTGCTATGAAAAAAGATAGGGGTTCATGTTTCAGTCTTACGTGGAGATGTGAAATGTTTATCCATTTACAAGGCGGAAGTCACAAACCCAGACACAAGGCATCCGATCTCGTCCTCTGCTAGATGATCACACAAATGTTCAGTGCCTCACACTGGACCTGTGTATTTATCACCACAAGTTCTCAGCAGGATGTAAGTTGTCTTCGTCAGTGTTCTTGGTGAGGACACCACCAGCGCTAGGCATGACCGATGAGTTCCTTGCCTGTGAACCATGACTGGGCTCTTAGACTTCTGGAGCTGCTTATACTTCCTGCAGGTGCCTACTGTGCATTCGAGGGTGTGGTGGGGAACCTGCAGTCAAGTTCCAGGAGCAGCGAGGCTGCATTCAGGCCGGCTTGGTCCTGCAAGAGGCCACTGCTAACAGCTCTATGCCCTTAGCCTTCCCTGGGTTTCTGGAAGAAAACTGCCTTCTGCCCTGGACCCAACTCCATCCTGCTCCAGAAGTAGCCCTTCGGTCCAGCTGTGCTGGGCAGTGAGACCTGCCAGTCACCATTTGTCCAAAACGTCCCACAGAGAACTGGCTTCCCACTTGAGAAAATCTTGAGGTCCAGGTCAGGTGCGGTGGCTCACGCCTATAATCCCAGCACTTGGGGAGGCCGAGTGTGTGGGTCACTTGAGGTCAGGAGTTTGAGACCAGCCTGACCAACATGGTGAAACCCTGTCTCTACTAAAAATACAAAAATTAGCTGGGCATCGTGGTGGACGCCTGTAATTCCAGCTACTAGGGAGGCTGAGGCAGGAGAATTGCTTGAGCCCAGGAGGCAGAGGTTGTAGTGAGCTGAGATCAGGCCACTGCACTCCAGCCTGGGCGACAGAGTGAGACTCTGTCTCAAAAAACAAAACAAAACAAAACAAAAAAACAACAAAAAAAGAAAATCTTGAGATCCAGTTTCTCGAAAATATCTCAAAGGTACTAAACATAAGTGCTCAGTTACCCTGTTAGATGTGGGCTTATGGAGTGATTCATAAAAATGAAATATATGGACTAGGTTTTTGATATAGATACTGTAAAATGTAATTGGCTACATGAATCCATCAGGCTGGGTTCATCTGTAGTTTAGGTTTACTTTAAATTGCTTAATAATCTTTAAAAAAGTATTTATAAGCCAGAACTATGAGGTTAGCACCTGCCAGCCCAAACAGTTTTATCAAGGAATCCCAGTTTTTTTTTCTGAATCATTTAACAGCCTAAGTAGGAGAGTGTCTTTTGAAATGTAGCAGTCTGCTATACTTCAGGTGAGGACTTCCACACAATTTAGCAAATAAAATAATTTTTAAAAATATTTCTATTGCATACCACTCTGTGGCATAAATTATTTAAATGCAGTGTTTAGCCAAACTAATGTTACAGATTAGATAATGAACTGATAACATCTTATACAGTAAGTTAAAGACATACAATGAAGTCGTTATTTACTTATAGACAACTACCCTTGCAATACAAAGTCAGAAAAAGTGGGTGATGTTCAAATGAGGCCATTTGAACTCGAGCTGCAAAATAATCCCCTTTAATTTCATTCTCTGCATCTCTAAATTCTGGAGAAAGAAGGAATGTCTTCATCAGAAAGACCAGTCCCCTGTTTATAACAATGATAAAATAAAGAAAGTTGGGCAGCTCCTCCAACATAAGCTTGCTCTTCTGTTTTTTTTTTTTTTTTTTTCCTTTAAATAATTGAACTGTTTCAGGAAACATTGTTAAAACCTTAAGGTTAGAGCATTCTTTCTTTTTTTTTTGTCTAAAGATTACTCTGCACCCTAGACAAAGGAAATGTTTAAACTGTTAAATTTGAACAAAGATACAGTCTGCATATGACTTCTCTGAAGCCCTATAAAAATTCTTTAAAATTGCCTATTCACTCAAATTTACTGAGTGTAGCAAAAATGTCAAAGGCATAAAGTCAGAGAAGATTGAATAAAATAATGCAGAAAGACAGATTAGTCATGCACAGACCCACACAGCCTTTCAGAGCACACAATACCACTCTTTATTACCGTTCTATCTTTACAAAGACTACGTTCAATACATAGAAGATGATACATGGCCAGCCATGTCATCTGCCTGTGATTCCAGAACTCATCTATCTGGGCCCTTTTCACAATGACATTGATGAGAGATCGCAGTGTTTTCAGAGCATTGTTTTATTTATCATATATAATGGCTGGCGAAAAAAATAGGAATTATGTCACCGATAGCACATAAAAGAGTTGCATAGAAGATTCTGTGACAAAGTTTGGTAAAACCCAGAACAAGGAAGCTCATGGAAATGTTCTTTTCTCTGTCTTCCCCCCTGCTGTGTCTTCTCCCCCTCTGTTCAAGTCCCCCAAAGATCTGCACGCTGATAACTGTTGAAAAATATCAAGAAAATGTTTCATCAAGCCAAACGTCAGGGACCCTGATCCTTTGTAAAAAACTCTTTGGCGATTACATTTTTGTTTAAATGTGGAGCACATTTTAATGACGGTAGAGTTGCTGGCCGTTATTTATGCATCTGCAAAGGGAAAGGAGACTATTTGTCAGTCACAGTTTTGTATCTTGCAAATTTAATAAAGAGCCGCCCTTAAGATAGAATTTCTTAGGCTGCCACAATTGACAAAAGCCAGCTAATGTTGAAATGTCAACAGCAAACCTCATCAGCAGGCCGCACTGCCGCGCAATCAAGACAGCGCCATAGCTCCATATAAACAAATGTATATAATGTGCCTGTGTGGGGCGTGGGGGTAGGGAAACTGGGGATCTCAGTGCTGTGGGGATGCACAGTACAGGCTTAAAACAGTCCCTTTGACAGCCTTTAAATGTTAAGGAATCGGTGCTGTGTATATTACCCAGAGAGTCTCAGGGAGCGTGGACTCAGATGTGACTGGCAGCTGCCTTGCAAAAGGTTATCTTGCCTATGCTCCTTGGGAGGACTCTCAATCCCATGCCCATGGGGAATTTCTCTCTCTTCCTTCCTTCCTTCATTCCTTTCTTTTCTTTCCTCTTTCCTTTTTCCTTCCTTCCTTCCTCCCTCCTTCCCTCCATTCTTTCCTTCTTTCTTCTCTCCCTCCCTCCCTCCCTTCCTTCCTTTCTTTTTTGGAGACAGAGTCTCCTTATGTCACCCAAGCTGGAGTGCAGTGGCACGATCATGGCTCACTGCAGCCTCAAACTCCCAACCTCAAGTGATCCTCTGGCCTCAGCCTCCCGAGTAGTTGGGACCACAGGTGCGTGCCACCACACCAGCTTTTTTTTTTTTTTTTTTATCTTTTGGTAGAGATGCGATCACACTATGTTGCTGGTCTCAAACTCCTGGGCTTAACCAGTGCTTCTGCCTCAGCCTCCCAAAGTGCTGGGATCATGGGGGAAATTTCTTTAACTTTCTGTGCTTTTGGTGTTGTCCAAGAGAAAGCTAAAGAACAGTTTTGGGGAGTTTTGGAGCCATGAAACAGCCATTGCACTGAACTTGAAAGTTTTTCCTCAGAATCCTGATCTGGGTGTTCATCCATAGCCATCTCCTACTTTGCTGAGCTGTTTCCTTGTTTGCAGAAATCAGCACAGAACCACACAGAAGGCAGTGTGGCTGTGGTGCAATGCTGCATCTGGAAGTGAGTAAATGGAAAATGAGACGTGCCCGCCTTCACTTCGGGGTGAGAATGAGTTTCCCTTGTCCCTAAGGAAGATTGGCTTTGGTCCTGTGTTCTTGATGGAGAGATCTTGCCTTTTCCTATCCTGTAACTATTTCCTTTATAGATGGTGGGCTGAAGACCCAGAAGACTTGCAAGTGGATGGAGGCTTGGATCCAAAAGCTACCCCGAGACCCCAGGGTCTTCACTCCATGGCAGTGTGAGTGGGGCAGAGAGGGAAGCTGAGGACTGCCTGCTTAGGTGGGTGGATTCGAGGGATGGAGAGGTTCAGAACTGAGGATCCTGTGTCTGCGCTGTCCATAGCCCTCCTTTCCTCCCAGCTCATCTCAACTTCAGAAGGCCTGTCGAGTGCCTGTCAGCCTCCTCCTCCTCCTTCTTTCCTTCCGCCTCCTCCTCTTCTGTTTCCTCTTCCTCCTCTTTTTCTACTTCTCCTCTTCCTCCTTCTCACTGCTTCTTTTTCCTTGTCTTCTTTCGGCTGCTGATTGATCACTGGAGTCAATTGGGGCAGGGCAGCCTCTGTCCAAGGTCCCAGGGACTCCAAAGCTGGCTGGTGCAACTCTTCCACCCTCTCTGTCCTGCATGGTGAGGAAGGCCCAGCACACTTGCTGTGTGCGCAGCTCATCGGGTCCTGGAAGACAGAGGAAAGGGGGCAGACCCAGGGGAAACAAGGTGTTTTTGGAGAGAGCTGTGTGCCATTTATTGTCTGCAGCCAGGACAGACGTTGTGCCTTGGTCATCTTTGAGTTGCTGGGCAGTGCTCAGATGCCCCTAGATGGTCTTCCCTGCCTCGGAGAAGGCTCCTGCAGGTAGATGTCCAAATGTTTAGCAGAGAAGGGTGGGGTTGGTGAGAGGCAGCGTCTTCATTTGTGGCTTTCCTGCCCCAAAAGGGACCGCTGCTTCTTCAGCCTTGGATTCCTAACAGTTCATTTAAGGGAGGAACACTTATTTATTCTAAAGGTTTACTGAGCCCTGATTATGCAATAGACGCTGGGGACAGAATAATAAATAAGACAGGTTTGGTCACTACCTGCGTGGAACCTAAGAGTCTACTGAGAAAAATAGCATAATACGAAATGGGCCCAGAAGTTAATGGGGTGCGGCGGGCAGGGGGTGTTTGGAAGTTCTCTGGAGGAGGCAACAGTTACCCTGACCTGAAGGAGGACAGGAGAGCTGTGAGGGGGAGACAGTGGGGACCAAGGCTTAAGGCAGGAGCCCCTGAGGAGTGCTCGGTGAGGCTGGGGTTTAGAGCACAAGGCAGAGAGATGGTGGGACTGTGGGAGAGCCTCTGGGGCCTTGCTGGCCAAGGATAGAGTTTATTCTCGTGCAGTGGGAAGCCCCTGGTGGGTCCTGGGCAAGACGAACTGGCTCGCATTAAAATAAAATGACTAGGTCTGCTTTCTTCAGAATTGATTGCAGGAGGCCTGGCGTGGAAGCGGGGGGACCAGTTACTGCAACCACTCGGTGAGAGGATAGTGGGGACAGTGGAGGCAGAGGGAAAACACACATTTCAAATACTGCACGGATTCAGGACTGATGGGCACGGGAGAGAGGGGCAGGCGAGGACCATAGCTAAGCTGTGAGATGGAGGATCCTGGAGAGAGGCTGCAGGGACTCAGTGACACCTGGACACTCAGAAAAGAAAGCCCCATGAGACATTCCGCAGCCTCATCCCTACCTGAGGAGAGATCCACAGGAGACTCACACTCCTGCTACTACCTCACGACTCACACCCAGGTCTGGAATGGTGGCATGCACCTGTCATCCCAGTGCTTCGGGAGGCTGAGGTAGGAGGATCGCTTGAGCCCAGGAGTTTGAGACCAGCCTGAGCAACACAGCAAGATCCCATTTCTATAAAAAAATAAAAAAAATTTGTATCTATGAGTGTGTGTGTGTAAAACAAAAGACCCAAGCTCAACCCTGTTTCATTTTGTTTTGTCACGTTTTAAATTTTTTTTTTTTTTTTTTTTTTGAGATGGAGTCTCACTCTTTCACCCAGGCTGGAATGCAATGGTGTGATCTCGGCTCACTGCAACCTCTGCCTCCCGGGTTCAAGTGATTCTCTTGCTTCAGCCTCCCGAGTAGCTGGGATTACAGGCATCAGCCACAATGCCCAGCTAACTTTTGTATTATTAGTGGAGACGGAGTTTCACCATGTTGGCCAGGCTGGTCTTGAACTCCTGTCCTCAGATGATCCACCTGCCTTGGCATCCCAAAGTGCTGGGATTACAGGCGTGAACCACCATGCTTGGCCTACTTTTAAAAAATTTTTACAGCCCTGTTTTTGCCCCTGCCCCTTTGGAGCTCCCTGGCCTGCTTGGATCTGCTTCCTGGATGAAGTGGAGCCCATGTGAGACGTTTCAGCCCGTGGAGTGGGTGTGCTGCGTGGTGATACTCAACACATAGAGGACATCGATGAAACATGGTACTGTGGCCCCTCTACTTTGTTTGGGAGGCCGTGTGTGTCCGCAGAGTAGGTGGTCATTGGAGTCATGGAGGCCGGGGTGGGCAGAGGATGGGGAGAGGGAAGCAGGTCCCTTTTGGCTGAAGTGGTCAGAAAGGACCTTGCTGAGAGGGAGGAGGTGGTGGGCGGGCTGCCGAGGGCGGAATGGCAGGCCAGGGAGCGCGCAGCACTGTCACATGAGTGAGGCCCAGGGACAGGTGCAGAGCAGCCCGGCTGACTGCTTCCGAGGAACAGGGAATGCAGTGGCAAGAACCGCTCATGGAAGTCACACAGGTCCGCCCACTGAGGCCACGGGAGGTGAAGCGCCACAGACGGCAGTCAGCCCTACTCTAGAATCCAGGCCTCTGATCGCTACATTTTTCAAAACTAAGTTGTATCAGAGATGGAAAGATGATGTTCCCGGTCTGTTAGTTGCAATGTGACTTACAACAGTGAAAAATTAGGGACAACCCAAGTGTCTGACAGTAAGGAACTGGTTAAGAATGAATGAATGATTATAAAAATATGTGACCATTAGGGGTTTTTAAGGACTTTAAAAATAACACTGGCTAATGCTCATAATTTAATGTTTTGTGAAAACAGGATATGACTATCCTATTTTATGAAAAAGACCTAAACACAAAAATATGTAATTGTACCTGTATGTTTTAGAGTGGATTCTCCTGAGAAGCGGAACCAACAGGATGGAGATCTCTTTCTCTATTTATCTACCTAATTTTCTATCTCTGTATCTAGCTATCTATGTACCTATCTAGCTATCTATCTGTCATCTATCTATATAATCTATATCTAATCTTTCTATCTATCTATCTATCTATATCTAATTTATTCATCCATCTCAAGGTTGATTTTAAAGAATTAGCTCATGCAATTAGAGCAGCTGGCAAGTTGAAATTTACAGGGCAGTCCGGCATCCTGGAGACTCACATAGGAGTTGACATTACATTTCAAGTCCAAAGATTGGCTGGAGGTGGAATTCCCTCTTCCTCAATTCTGTTAAGATCTCCGACGACTGGATGAGGGCCGTCATATTATGGAGAGCAATCTGCTTTATTCAAAGTCTAGTGACTTCAGTGTTTGTCACTTCTAACAAATACCTTCGAGACAACATGTAGACCGATGTTTGACCAATAACTGCTACCATGGCCTACCCTAGTTGACACATACGATTAACCATCACTGATCAACCCCAGCTTCTACTTTTTACTTTGGAGGAGAGGACTAGAAAGAAGACCATCAGTATTCATTGATGGGATTCTCAGGACACTTATTTACATTTCTATCTTCCCAACTATCTGATAAACATACTTTAAAGAATTTTAGTATATAAAATATAAAATATTACAATAATAAAAGTGTTCTCCTTGCCCATCTGAGGAACCTGTCCTTTCATTATCTGCAAAATGGCTGTCCTTCTTTGTGTCAATTGCTCCTCTCCATACGCTAGGCATGGTATTGTTTCTTTTATTATCTCTTAAATTTACCTTTTAAAATTACAGAATAATATATCATCTGACAGGAAGGATGAAAAAAGCAAAAATCACCTGTACTCTCACCAAATGATCGGCATTGTAGTTTTATTGCCTTTTCCTTTTAGATTCTTTTTCACAGTGTGTATGTGTACAAAACACCACCCTGCTTTTGGAAACTTCTTTAATATTCCATCGCATGAGGGTACCATATGTTTACTCAGCCAATCTCCTATTGTTGGACACTAATGTTCTTTCCAGTTTTCTGTTATTAGAAACAATTTGGCCCTAAACAGCTTTGTACACAGCTCTTTGCACACATCTCTGGTTATTTTCCTCAGGATGCATTCCTAGAAGAATAATTGCTGGGCCAATTGTACTTTTGAAAACTTGGACCTGAGTACAAGAATGGCTTTAGCACAATACTTAGTTCACATACAATCTTCCTTGCTCTATGCATGGCCTATACACAGTGTAATTATTTAAATGATACTTTTTTTTTTGTTTCTGAGACAGAGTGTTGCTCTGTCCCCCCAGCTGGAGTACATTGGTGCAATCATAGCTCACTGTAGCCTCGAACCCCTGGGTTCAATAGATCTTCCCACCTCAGCCTCCCAAGTAGCTGGGACTACAGGTGTGTGCCACTACACCTGGCTAATTTTTGTTTTTTGGGATTCTTTGTGTTTTTTTGTTTTGTTTTGGTAGAAATGGTCTCAAAGTCCTGCACTCAAGCAGTCTCCCTGCCTCAGCATTTAGCCACCATGCCTGGCCTAAATGATACTTTTTTTTTTTGAGAAAGAGTCTTGCTCTATTGCCCAGGCTGGAGTGCAATGGTGTGATTTCGGCTCACTGCAGCCTCTGCCTCCTGGATTCACCTGCCACAGCCTCCACCCCAGCACCACCACACCCGTCTAATTTTTGTATTTTTAGTAGAGACGGGATTACACCATGTTGGCCAGGTTGATCTCAAACTCCTGACCTCAGGTGATCTGCCTGCCTCGGCCTCGCAGAGTGCTGGGATTACAGGATTAAACCACCATGCCTGGTCCTAAACAATACTTTTAATAACATGAGCCCACCACCAAAACACAAACTAAGAACTTGACGACAATGTATGGCTCCCCTACTTCTCTGTGTCCCCACCTCTTACCCAAGGTAACCATCTTCTCAATTCTCTGTTCATTCTTTTGCTTTTCTTTTTACATATTTCTCTTGTTTCTACATTGTATTTCCCAAGGCATGTATTTTCGTTTGGTTGTTTTTAACTTTAAAAGGTACCATCTTGTATACAAATTTTGTGACTTACTTTTAGGACAATGCTGAGATTCTTTCATATTGTTACATCTCAACATTGTTCACTCAATGTAGTGTTCCACTGTAGTGTCCCACTGGGTGAAAATACAAGCTAGCTATCTGGTATTTTGTATCTTATAGCTCCTGTTCAAGAGGGTTTGGGTGTTTTTAGCATCTTGATATCATGAACGGTGCTGGCACAGCACTCCTGCATGTCTCTCCTTTTGTACATGTGCAAGATTTCGTCTTGGGTATATATACATAGGAGTGGAGTTGCTGTGAATATTCAACTTTAGGAGATAATTTCAAGCTGTTTTTCTAATGTGGTGAGCCTCTCCCACAACACATAAGCAACGCTGTGGCTCCATATCCTCTCCAACGCTTGGTGTTATTAGACTATTAGTATTTATTAATCAAATAGGTACAAAGTGGTCTCTCATTGTGGTTTTGATTGTATTTCCTTGATCACCATTGATGTTAATCTTCTCTTAATATGGTCATATTTATTTACTCTTCCGTGAAATGCCTATTGATGTCCCTTGCCTATTTTTTCATTGTATTGCTTATGTTCTTACTGATATGCAGTCCTTTTTTTTTTAGATGGAGTCTTGCTCTGTCACCCAGGCTGGTGTGCAATGGCACAATCTTGGCTCACTGCAACCTCTGCCTCTCGGTTCAAGTGATTCTCCTGCCTCAGCCTCCCAAGTAGTTGGGATTACAGGCATGTGCCACCACACCTGGCTAATTTTTGTATTTTTAGTAGAAATGGGGTTTTACCATGTTGGCCAGGCTGGTCTTGAACTCCTGACCTCAGGTGATCCACCTGCCTCGGCCTCCCAAAGTGCTGGGATTATAGACTGGGATTGTAGGCATGCACCACCACACTCAGCCCCAGTGTATTTTTGATATTAATCCTTGTCAGTTGCATGTGTTGCAAATATCTTGTGACTTGTCTCCACTTTCAGAGTTGTCTTTTGATAAATATAAAGTTCTTAATTTTAATATAGTCAAATATGTTAATCTTTTTCTTTATAGTCACTGATGTTTGTTTAAGGAAATCTATTCTTACCCCAAGGTCTAAATGATATTTAGTTATATTTTCTACTAAGAAGTTTAAAGTTGTGTTTTTAACATTTAAGTCTTTAATCCATCTGGACTAGATTTGTCAACATGGTATGAAGAGAAGATATAATTTCTTCATTTCCCAGATGGCTAATCATTTTTCAACTTCACTTATTCAATAGTAATTTTTTTTTGTTTTTCCCCTACTGATCTGACATGTAACTGTCATATACCAAATGCCATAAACCTTAATGTGAGGTTCCCTTTCTAGACTATTTCTCTGATTGATTTCCTTTTCCCTGCACTAATATGACACGTCTTAGTTACTATAGGTTCATGCTAAGTCCTAAATAAGGTGAAGGAAGTCTTTCCTCCCTCCTTTTCATCTTCAGAAACATCCTGCTTATTCTTGCCTGCTTGCTCCATATCATTTAACAAGTTTCTTTAAAAGTCTCTGTTGGGACTTTGAAATAATATTGAATCAATAGATCCATCTGGGGAGAATTGATATCTATATAATGTTCAACTTTCCTATCCATGAATATGGTATATTTTTCCATTTAGGATTTCTCTAAGAACTCTTAGATAAAATTATACAATTTTCTCTGTAGAGATTATGAACACAGTTTGTTGGATTCTTTTTGTTGTTGTTGTTTGTTTGTTTGTTTGTTTTTTGAGACGGAGTCTTGCTCTGTCACCCAGGCTGGAATCAGTGGTATGATCTCAGCTCACTGCAACCTCCGCCTCCCATGTTCAAGCAATTCTTCTGCCTCAGCCTCCCAAGTAGCTGGGACTACAGGCATGCACCACCACATCTGGCTAATTTTTGTATTTTTAGTGGAGACGGAGTTTCACCACATTGGCCAGGCTGGCCTCGAACTCCTGACCTCGTGATCTGCCCACCTCAGCCTCCCAAAGTGCTGGTGTGAGGTTTTTTAGATTCTTTTTTAAGTACTTGATATTATCTGTTGATGTGGATCTCATTGCCAGGTAGCTCTTCTAGCTGCTTCTGTTTATTCCCCTTTTCTCTTAGCAGAGTATTGGAATCAGGCCATTGAGAGCTGGGATGAAGGAATGTTTTGGGAATGGATGGTCTGGTCCATTTGCTGTTATGTGAGAAAGCTGGTGAGGATCTCTGCTCTGGGCTCATTTGGGAGGACAGCATCTCCTTTTCTCTGGGGAAGTGTCATGGGTGCCCTGGGTGGAGCAGGGAGGAACTGCTTAAGGGAGAAACACCCAGCTAGGAGACACTTTGTCGGGAGGAGTTAGGGGCTCCCAAGATTCATACTTGAGTACTGGCCCTGCAGTCTACCAGCTGAAGACTTCAAAAAAAGACTTAACCTCTTTGTCCTCTATTAGCAAAGGAGCTCAAAGATGAGGTTCACAGGAGGAGATTTCTGCACAGAGTTAGAAAAATATGAGGGATTTTCTTTTTATCTCCTCACCAGCTGAGATTGGTGAGCCATTCACATTGTCAGAATGCTCATGACAGATGAACAGCCACAGAGGCAAAGCCTGGCTAAAGTTTGTCACAAAACAGAACAGATGTTCCCGTCCCCTGAAGACAGAGTTGTCGTTTCATAGGCCTCAAAATGGAAAGGTTCATCCAGGGAGTATAAACTAAGGGGACACTGAGCAATGCCACTTCTGCGACTTTGAGAAACTGGGCACTACTTGTTCCCTTCTATGGCAGAATGCTAAGGAGAGGAGCTGTCATTGCAACGTGAATAGAGGCAACTGGGAACTGCATTAAAGGGACTTCAAGGATCTCCCAGCTTCATTCTGATGACAGCCAACGTAAAACCCTGCCTTAGTCCCAATCTATATAACATTCATCTCTAACCCTTCTTGGCCTCATGGTAGGATTCCTCCAATACTCCAACTGGGACCTTTGCCATGTTGACATCAGGGTATTTTTAAAGTTCCCCTTGGATTTCATCGAGACTTCCCTATGATGCTTGAGAGGGGCTGCCCATCTTGCAACCTTTAAAACACAGTGAAAACAACCTTCCACAAGTTTCCGGAAACTCCCTGGTGCCCTTCTCTGAGGTAAAGGTCTTTAGATGGTACCTAGTCTTGTGTTAGAAGTGTTTACACCAAGCAGCCAAAAAGGCTCCATCCTCACCTGATTTGTGGTCCCCAGAAAGGAGCCTGCATTAGGCCGATAAGTCATCATCCAGAGAGGTGATGACAGTCGTCTCTATGACCATTGATTAATGAAAACAGGGCTAGTTGGACACAGAGTAGATGGTTATAAATGGTGCTGTCAGAGAAAAATAATTATTGTATTAATAAGGAAACGGTTCAAAACCAGGCTCTAAAAAAAGAGAACTGGCAACTTAGCATCTCCATGGGTTTCTGAGGCAGACTTGATGGAATAGCGGGGAGGCTGGGGAAAGTATTCTAGCTCCCCCACCACCCACCTCTCCAGAAGGCAGCCCCTCCTTGCCTGTGCACGTGCCCACGTCCACGTGTGGATGTGCAGTGGGTGCGCTCGACCTGACCTACCTCTCCCAGGATGCGGCAGATGAGCTGGGGTTGTGTGAAGGCTTTCGGTACCACTTCCAGCAGGAACGGGGAAAAACGAGCATATCTTATTGTACCTGAAACACTCTATGATATGTACTAAATATTATGACTACTCGGGGCCTTGCAATAATTGATTCACCCACACAGCCATTTAGTCTGCGAGCTGTTCGTTTTACAAATTCTACAATCTTTTAGAAATTCTTTCAGTGCAGAAGATTGCTGCCTGGCCTCAGATTCATTATGGTGATTGAATCCTCTTCAATAGAGAACGGTTTAAAGAGAGCACAGGCCCCGTGCGTCTCACTCAGAGTGAAGGCGCATAGGTTAAAAGCTTGTCTGGTGGCATAATTCACTGCCGCTATGCCAAACAATCACGTCTTATTGTGACCTTCATAAGATACAAAAAGGCAACAGGATAGAGCTTGGCTTTTTTTTAAACCCACTCACAGATTTAGCTTCCCAACATCTGAAGCTTGGAGAATTCCTAATTAAATAACCAATTAATAATGTAGAATAGAAAAAGCTATTTTTTTTTCTGAAATGCAAAATCATAATTAATCAGAGTACAAAAAGCTGCCTGTCTTTATATCAGAAAAATATAGACTAGGTATTTAAATATTCCACCACACCTGAACCCTGGCCATCCGTCATTGTTATGACTTAAAACATCTCAGACTAAATTAGGTTTTGTTTGTATAGAGCAGTGAAAGTCAGATGGCTTGAATGACAAAATTAGAACATGCTCAAATCACTGAGACAAAACCGCATAAAGAGAAAGATGTGCAGGAAAAGGGCTGCCAGTATGAAGCAGAAATCTTCCACTGATTTTCTTTTTGAAAAAAAAAAAAAAATGCATTCTTTCCTATTTATCCAACCACTTGGTGTAAGTATAAATTTTTGACCCCCAGGCAGACATTCCAGGAAAAGAAAAATTATCCCCACCCCCTTGTCAATTGCCCAGAATAGCATGCACAACTCTAAAGAAGTCGTACCCTCCCCATCACGTCCCCCACCCCAGTTTCTCCACCCCCGGGCTGGCCCTGGCCCTGGTGTCTACACCTTCAGCAGACCCGCCCACCACTCCAGCCCATGCCCAGCCCCCGCCCACTGATATTGTCAGTAACACCAGGCAGCAGCCACTAAGGTTCTCCCCCGGCCCACCTGGGCACTCCGCACCACCTCCCAGCACATTTATAGTTCAAAAGAAAAGCTCATTTTTATAGTTGGTGCCACCTCCACAATTTATACTTTACCCATGAAATACCAAAACCAGGGAGTCAATTTTCCAAGGAAGAAATTTTATAAAAACACTTTTATTGATGAAAGAGATCTGCGGAAATGGTCGCCATCTGCAAGGAAGCGAAGACTCCTGCAGGTGCGGGTTGATCCAGGGCTGCCCAAGCGTCCCTCACTCAGGACCATGCGCCCAGGCACTAAACATGTTATTTCTGTGTCTTCCAAACATGGTAAGCATTTCCTTACCCTCCAGCTTTTGCTCCTGCGGTTTCTTCCTCATGGAAGTGAATATTTGAAACCTACCTGGTCTTCCCAAGATGGCCCAGTTATTACGGCGTGAGGACTTCTTCCTGGCTTCCCTGGTGAAAAACTGTTCCGTCCTGCCTGTGGGCCCCTGTGTTACTTTGCTGATCACATTCTCCCTCATGTCTGTGGGTGTGGACTCTACCCATGACTTCCCTGTCACCTGGGGGCCAGTGCCCTGACCCCAAGCCGGCCCTGCATCGGGGCTGGGCAGATGGTGTACTCAGGTGATGGTGGGGCCACAGTGCAGGCTTACAGGGGCCCTTTCTCCTCCAACGATGCCACCAGCCTCTGTCCCACCCAACACCACAAATCTCCTTCAATATATAATTTGCTGTTATCATAGCAATAAATAATTTTTGGTGACGTTTTTACTGTGAGACTTTGTGTGATTTTTTTTATTGACAAAACCGCTATGAATCAACATACATGAACACAATAAAAACGTGAGAGCTATCTGCATTATGGCTGAGGTTTTGTCAATAGGGCAGTGCATTGATCTTCGTTCCTCTTTGGGGTTATTTGTGGAGCTTCAGCGGGTGGGTTTAGGAGCTACAGTGCTCGCTCAGGAGGTGCAGCCCCGGGCCTGGTGTTTCCTGCCATACTCCCCTGGGCACCGCCTCCCTGAAGATGGCACAGCCAGAGAAATCTCAGCCTTGTAGGGCAAAGGGAAGAAGACAGGGAACTGGGAGACAGTGCACTCGCCCGCCCGCCCTCCCCCCCTCCCCCCTCCCTCCTCCGTCCCCTCCCTCCCTCCCTCCCTCCCTCCCTCCCTCCCTTCCTTCCTTCCTTCCTTCCTTCCTTCCCTCTTTCCTCACCTCTCCCTCCTCCTTTCCTTCCCTCCCTTATCAACCAAAGCAGTCGGTCCATTGCCTGGCACATCAGCAGCTGTGTCCTGGGGGCCTGGGGGTCAGCCCTGGCCAGCTCTCAGGGTGCTCCCATCTGGAGGAGGCACAGACCTGTGGCCCCTTCTGAAGGGGGCTGCTCAGGTTCTCACCCCCACCATTGACCGAGTGCCTCCTGCACACCAGACTTGGGCTGGGGTCTGGCTGTGACCACGGTCCCTGCTGTCAGAGCAGGGGGTGGAGGGCAGGCGACGTTAAAAACGTAATCATCCAAAAAAGCCTGTTGCTCCCCAGAGCGGTGAGGCATCTAAGGAATGCCCCAGGGTGCTCTTAGAAGACAGCGGGGGATCTGCCCTGGTCCGGGGTGGAAAGACTCCTAGATGTGGTGTCTGTACCAGGCTCACAGGAGCCCGGAGTGCTCCTGGCAGGCACAGCACCTGGAACAAGCCCAGTGCCTTCGAGGAGCTGCGAGGGGGGCCTCTGTGGCTGGAGTGGGTCAGGGTGGGTGAGGAACAGGGAGCAGACTGCGGTCAAGAAGGTGGGGGGTGAGGCTGGGACGGTTTCTAAAGGGGCTGGGGCCCTGAGTTTTTCTGGGCAGCAGGAGCCAATGTGACAGGGCTCCATCCCTCCGCTGTCCCCACCTAGCCGCCACCATGGGCCTGTCCTCTCCAGGATCCCTTCAGACCATCCCTGCCCAGACCCAGACCTGGGCTGCCCTCTCCGCCACCCTCCAGGTGGGAGACCAGGCCTGCACATCCTCCAGGACACACGTCTGCTCCCTACCCTCCCCTCAGGGCCTCGCAGGGGAGCCTGCCCACCTTCACCTGCCCACAGGCGGGAAGCACAGGGGACCGTACCCCCATCACACTATCCCTGCCCTGGGGTTGCTTCTTGCTTACAGCCATCATCCAAATCCTACTTTCTACGGAGGCCCAACAGAACCACCCTCCTCCAGGCAGCCTTCCTGGACTGTGCTGCCTTCAGGGCAGGGCCAGGAAAGCGAAGACCCTAGGGAAGGAGAGAGGGCCTGTGGCCAGTGGTGTGGGTCCCCAACCTGCCTGAGGCCATCAGATCCACCTCCCTCCCTCCCTCCTTCTCTGTTTTTAGGGACTGGGCTTGCCACACTAATGATGTCTGGGAGCTGCCCGTTCATATCCCCAGTTTAGTGAGGGAAACAGACCCTGACTCAGGTCTGGGGGTCCAAGCGAGGGGCCAGCAAGGGCAGTGTAGAACCTGATATCTCCGCAGACCCAGGGTCCCTCCGGAGTGCAGCAGGCTGCGGAGTCACCGGCCAGCCAGCTGTGAATCCCTGCGCAGTGCCTGTGCAAGTCACCCACTCACCTGCCTTGTCATGACGCTCCATGAGGTTGGGGCCGCTTTTTCTGGGAGTTATCACTGTCCAGCTTGGTGGTTCACTCGTCGGAGGTCTGTCTCCTCCAATCAGACCTTGAGCTCCTTGGAGCAGCAGGAGCAGGGATGTCCTCCTGGAAGGACACGGGCACAATGGACAATCTCATCAGGAGAGAGGGGACTTGCAGTGGCACCTACATGGAAATCCAAAGAGCACCAGCTGTGTGCTGCAGAGGAGGGGGTCCCTCCAACCCGCTTCACTTCCCACCTCCGATTCTGTCTGTCCAACTCGGCACTGTCTCGCAGCACCTAGAGATACACTGGCCCAGGGTCAGCCACCAAGCACAGAGCAGCACTCACTGAAGCTCCAGGCACATTTTGGGGCACACATCAAGCCACCCCAGGTTGGGGTTCTTCCTACTTCACCCCCGAGGGTAAGGCCTGCCCTGCTGAGGGTAGTCGCCCTTCCCTAGTTCCCCGGGAGCTGGCTGGGAAAGCAGGCTTTCCCTTTAAGGGTGGCGCCTGAAGCAGCTACTGTGGCCCGCCTGGCCCCGCCCCCGCCCCGTGGCACCTGCCCACGCGGCACCTGCCCGGGCGGCCCACTGTGCTCCTGGCAGCCCTCCTGACGTCAGTGGCAGCCGTGGGGACGCTGCCTTCTCTGCCACACGTTGCTCACAAAGTGTAGGCAAAAGGCAGGCGTCCAATTGCTGCGGATGAGGAAGAGAAATAATTTAGTTTCTAAATCAGGACTCAGCACCGGTGGCCAGACCCCGGAAGGGGCATCTGTCGGCTGCGGGGCAGCCATTCCTGCAATGGAGGATAGGGTCCAGCCCTCCACGGGGACTTGGGGGGCTCCCCAGCTCTGGCCCCGGGTGTCGAAAGCCCTGAGAATAAGCCATCTGAAAATTAGGATTCTGCATTGTCTGTCAATCCCCAGAAGCCCACAGCCTTTCATTAAGATCCGCCTGACATTTCTGTTATGCTCAGAAATCCCGAAGACATGCCAAGTGCCTGCTATTTGCCATCACATCCGCCTGGGAAGCCATGGGGCCGCCAAGCCCATTGTGCTGAAGTGCCCCCCAGGAGGCTGGATGGCAGGACGTGTGGGCCCTGGCAGGGGCAGAGGGTGGCCTGCCCCAGGGGCAGCTGACAGAGATCCCAACGTGGGGGCCCCTGGGCTTTGGGTTCATGCCCAAAGGGGGCTGTGGGCAGCTTCTCCTCACTCACATTCCATAAGCGTGTCTGTGTCCACAGAAGCTCCTGCAAAACCAATCAGGAGCTGTGGCATCCCACAAGCTTGCATGGAACCCTTCTGTGTGCCAGTGCTGTGTGGACCCTGGAGCACCGAGGCCTGGTTTCTGGGCTCTGGGGCCTCTCGTCTAGGGAGGGAGGTGGATGTGGAGCAGGAAATGGGTGAGAGGGCAGCCCAGGTGCGGGGAGAGGAGGCAGGCAGGCTCTGTTGGATCAGGGGCTTTGTGGATATTGACCATTGACCCGGGTGTCTCAGAGGGAGGACCTGTCATTTGGCCAGCGTGCCAGGAGTAAATGTGCCTGAAAGGTCACGGAGATCATAGAATGTGTGCTATGGAAATGCAGCCTCTCCAGGAAGGTTGGGACAAGCCTCGGGAAGGGAGGGAAGGACCACATTGTAGAGTTAGGTGACGTGGTCACATCTTAACTTTGCAACCAGGTACCACGGGGCAGTGGAAGACAAACCATGCCTCTGTAGGGAAGTGCATGGCCGTCCCCAGAAAAGCATGGGGTAGCAGAAGGTGTTTGGAGGGAGGAGGGCCATGCAGAGGCTGAGGAGGCAAGCCCAGCATTGCTTTGGGAATGGCTGTAACAATTTGGATTGAAAAAAACCTGTGGCCATTCAGGAATGCCCACAGGACATGAGTGAGACTGGCTCTGGGGCCAGGAGTCTGACTGCAAGTGACATAGATCCAGGTTTTGGCCTCCACCAAAAAGCAGAATGTATTGGTTCATGTAACATGTTGCTTTCAGGCATGGCTGGATCCAGGCTCCTAAAGAGTGCAATTAAAGTTCTGCTTCTCTTGAGCAGTCTTAGCTCTGCCTTCCTCTGTGTTGGCTTTATTCTCACCAGCAACTACCAGCAGCAGCTCCTATCACCTTAGCAACCCAAGGACAATTGCTCCTATAAAAGTCACAGGTAAGGCTTTGTTGGCTGGGCTCCGGGCATGTGCCTTTCTCTGAGCCAATCACTGGCCAGGGCGCTGTGGTGCTCTGATTGGTTAATCCTGGGTCATGTAACCATCCCACAGAGTGTGAGTTGTCGCCTGAAGAAGAGGCATGATGTGGGACTGGGGGATGGGGAGAGGGGACAGAGACAATAGAATTCACTGTGGCTTCCCCAAAGCAGGTCACACATTCGTCGTGCCCTTGAGCTTCCACACTTGTCCTAGACACCTTGCTCCTTCTAGGGTCTTCTAGCTTCACGCAGCCAATCCCAGTGAAGCCATAAGCATCACATACCTGCCCCCAAGCCAGGCTGAGCCTGGGGAATCTGGAGGAAGGGGCAGGTGGAGCCCGGGCATCAGCTCCTCACCCCTGTGCAGGATTTGGTGAGCTCCGGACAAAGAGGAAACTGAGGTGAGGCTACGCAGCCACTCTGGTTAATGGCTAGAGTGATCACGATAGGCTTCCTGGAGGAGGTGGGGCTGGGGACAGAACATGAGAGGTGGACAGAATATGACAGAGAGTCCCATTTTCAACTTTCGCCATTAGAGTCTCTTGCACAACCTGGAAAGTGGTTGGGCTCAGGCCTTCACCTGGAGCCCAGGTGCGGCCACGGGGCTGAGTTGAGACAGCGAGAAGCAAGTGCAGAGGCCCTGGAGTTTGGAGTGGGGTCCTGGCCAGCTGTCCCTCCAGGAGCAATTGTGGGTGCTGCTCACAGGGCTCTGTGTACCCATGGAGTGGTGGGCCCTGCATGGCACCCTCAGAGCTCACGCCACAGGACGAGCCATGAGGCCATACTTTGCCTTGCCCACCTGCTGCTTGGAGAAGCTCATGGTACTGCCTTGTGATTTTTGTATGGTGACCAAAACCCCACTTCCTGCGACACAGCAGCTAAGGGACCTCAGGTGGCTTAAACAGGCTTGATGAGACTGAGTAACTACCTCTTGCCAGGCCCTGGGAGAAGACAGACCCTCTAGGAAACCTCCCCCAACCCTGGCCACCATCCATCTCCCTTACCACCCCAGCCACCAGGGAGCTTCCAGTCACATGCATGAGATCAGGAGCTGTGTGAAGCGAAGGGGGATGGGAATCACACCTGGTTTAGCCTTGAAGGGTGTGGAGCCTGGAGTTGGGGAAGGGAGAAAGGTCTCTGGAGACTATGCCTTGTCACCACAACCCCTGCGCTCTGCCAGAGAGTCAATTCCTGGCAATGAAATTTCAAATCAGCACTCTTAGGCTTTCCATGTCTCGGGCACCCCTGGCTCAAGGCACAGGGATCCCATGGAGCAGTGGTTCCTGACCCTGGCCTCACCTTTGGCAAGGAGAGAAGATGGCAACAAGCCTACCACCATCGGACAGCAGGCAGAGCTCCGGGCAGGGAGAGACCCAGGAAGCTTTCTGAGAAGGGAGACACATAGAGTATTAGTGATCCCAGTGTGTGGGAGGGTGGGGAATACGTTACGAAAGTGTGTTGTGGGCAGTGGCAACAGACTCAGCCAGGCTGGGCAGAGGGATCCTGGAGGACAGTCAGGGAAAGGCAAGCCACAGAGGCAGGGCCTGACTGGGAAGGCCTGGAATGCCAGACGAAGCTACCAACTTCGTTCTGTAGCTCGCACAGCAGGAGAATGAAAAGATAAAGCAAGTCTCCAGAAAAGGAATCTGGCCAAGTTCACTGACCCCTGCCATCCATTCACTTATCTGTCTCTCCATTAACCCTTCGATCTATCCATCCATCCATCCCTCCATTCACCCATCCATCTACCTATCCATCCTTCCATCCACCCATCTATCCCTCCATTCAGCCATCTATCCACCCATCCCTTCATCTCTGCATTTCTTCCTCCATCCATCATCCATCTATCCATTTCATCCTTTCCCTATTCTCTCCCTCACCTCTCTCCCTTTATTTACCTATCTATTCATCCATCTACCCATCCCTCCCTCTCTCCATCCACCCCTCCATCCACTCATCTATTACTCCATCCATTTATCTATCCACCCATTTATCCATCTATCCATTTATCCATCTACCCATCTATCTATCTATTAATCTCTCCATCCACTTATCACCCATCCACACATTCATCCATCCACTCACCCATTCATTCATCTACCTACCCATTTATCCTTTCATCCCTGCTTCCATCCATCCATCCATCCATCCATCCATCCATCCATCTGTCCATTCATCCATCCACCCATCCATTGATCTATTCATCCATCCCTTCATTCCTGCTTCCTTTCCTCCATTTATCCATCCACACTTCCACCATTGATCTCATTCCACTCATTCCTCAATCCATCCACCCATCCCAAGAGTTCACTCACTGGGATGTGACCTTTTGAAGGTCTTAGTCAATGGGGGCTGAAGGCCTAAGGACAGCAGACTTTGGCCTCTGAGCATGGTTTTCACTTTTGTTACTACCCCCCAGCCAGGAGACTGGGCATGTGGAAAGCCAAGGGCTGTGCTGTGTGACAGACAAACCCCTCCCCTCACCAGCTGCCAGGCGAGGGTGGCACTCATACCTCACCTGCATGATGTGAGAGGAAAAGCTGGAAACAGGATCCTAATCCTGACCAGGCTGGGTGAGCAGGTTGGGAGGTCTGTGTTCCCTGTCAGTTCACACTGACCACAGGAGACGACATATTCTCATGGCTGTGCCCAGATGGGGTGAGTGTCCTGAGACTATGGACAGTCGGAGGACAGAGGATCACTTCTCCTCTCCCTCCCTTTGAGAGTTATTAGATAACTCCACTGCGCCAGACCCTGGTAATACAGTGGTAGGCAAATGAGACTGGCCCTGTCCCTGGGAGCTTGTAGCTCAGAGCGGGAGATAAACAGCAGTCAGCAATCACCCATCTCTAGTTCTGCCCTGCACCGGGCCTGCTCATGGCATCTGAGACACATGCACCTCATCTCTGAGAGCAGGGGCAGGCCCAGCACCCCACCTTTAAGGACAGGGAATGGACCCGACACCCCAACTTTGAGGGCAGGGATGGGCCCAGCACCCCAAATTTCAGGGCAGGGGGTGGACCACCTTGTCTTTGAGGGCAGGGGATGTGCCCCACCTTTGAGGGCAGGGATGGGCCCAGCACCCTATCTTTGAGGACAGGGTTAGTTAGGCCTGGCACCCCAACTTTGAGGCCAGCACAGGCCTCTCCTCAACTAAGGGGCCCACACCACCCCCTCCTCCGAGCTTGGCCTCAGAGCTGCAGGAAAAGCCTGCCCGGGCCTTGTTTATTTTTGGAGAGTTTTAACTGGTTGGGCGAGGAAGTGAGCCTTGTTAAAAGAGATTTAACTGTGGGTCACCGCGAGTTTGAAGGGCTTAGGAGGAAAGAAAGAAAGGGCTTTTCCCTTCATCTTCCCCGGAGCAGGGGCCCCTTCCTCACAAAGGCCCGGCCGGAGCGGGGACCTCAGTGCCAGCCCAGCTGGAGGGAGCGTTAATGGGGAGAGCTTAAGTCACTTTGGGAACCGGAAAGGTTTCTCAGCCGCAGGAAAGAAAGGCCTCCCAGAGCCAGAGGACCGAGCGGCTGGGCGGCTGGGCGGGAGGATCTCCTGGGGGCTTCTTTCACTGGCTCCTCGAGGGGAGGGCTTGCCCTCTGCTCTCTGAAACCTGAACACAGCTCGGGGTTCTACGGCATGCTCAACATCCACCCCCCACCCCAAATGAACCTCAGGAACGCGGCCTCAAGGCCCAGGGGGCTGCAGAGTCACCCCTGGGTCTTTGCTCCTATGGAGTCCTGTCCAGGGGACGGGAAAATGACCTACGGCCCGGCCTGAGGCCTGCTGTTCGGGGCCCTGGAGAGGCCGCGCCACACCCCCGCCCCTGCCACTCCCTCTGTGACTGAGGGTGGGTCCGTTTCTCTTGCTGAACCTCCTCTGTGTGGGGTCCTGGGTTGCTGCCACTCCTCACCGAGGGAGGAGAGGCGTCTTCGGCGTGCCCCGCGGTCCACCTTCTTGGTCTTTGTCAGCGGCCATGTTGGTAGCTTCTCCATCGCACCGCACAAGGGGCTGAGTCCCAAGATGCCCTTTCACCAGCGCGGGTAGAGTTCACATAATCGGATCCCATCCTGGCCTAGCGGAGGGTTTTATTATTATGGGAAACAGCAGAAGTGGGTTGGCGGGGGGTCCATCATCTCCTGCAACCAGATAAAATAGAAACAACTAAATAAAGCACCCTTGCCGCTCAAGGGAAAAATTATGCTTGTCAATTATGATTTATGAGTGATTGCCAAGCGGGGAATGGGGCCTGCCCGCCTTGGAGGCCACTCTCTGCCTCCCCCCCGCTTGGTGGGTGAGGCTGGGGGTGGCGAGGCTGTGCTGGGACAAGGTGGGCCCTCCTGCAGCTCTGACTGTTAACCCCTTGTTGTCTGCAAGGTCAGTGCCCGGTTGCTAGAGGGGAGGGAGGGGATCTCGTGCCCCCGATCTGGCACCGGGGTGGGGAGGGCATATGGACGGCAGCCATTGGCGAGGTGCCCACACCAGGCCCTGGCTTCGGGCCCAGCATGAGCTTGGGCCGGCGGTGGGTAAGCTCTCTATCCCTCTCTGCCCTATAAAAATCCCTGGCAGAGCCTCCGGTCCGTGCCCGCGCCGCCTCCGCGTCCTCCCGGGCTCCCCATGGAGGGGCACCAATTTGTCCTCGCCTGCGCCTGCTCGGGCCAGATGGTGGGTATTTCCAGGCCACAAAGTCCTCTGACCTTTGAACAGTTGCCGCCGAATTTCAATAATAAAAGGGCCTTTTTTGAATATGTACAAATGAGACGTTATATTTCCATACATTTTATTTCCAACCTCATCTGCGAATCTAATATTGACCCGGAGTTATCTGTGATGGGGAAGTTATTAATTCTGACAGATATAAGGGAGAAGCTAATATTCGCCTTTTACAAACACCTAATATTAATCTCAGGCGCTGTAAACGAGTGCCGCACGCACGCCGGCATGGGGGAGATGACACCAGCTCGGAATTTGATAATGAAAAACGGGAAAGTTTAATTTCAGGGAATGGATAAAAATGTTTGCCCGCTGAGAGGTGAGCAGCGCCAAAAGCTCTGGGCGAGCGGGATTCCGGGAGGACAGGGTGGAGGTCTGGGAGGTGACCCCCATCCGAAGGTCTGCGACTTGTGGCATGGGCCCAGGTGCCCTTGAGGGGACTGAGGTTGGAGCCCTCCATCCCTGCCACCCTCACTGCTGGCACCTTTAGGAGCTGCCTCTGGACAGGCCTCTGCCCCCTGTTTTGTTCAGAACTCAACCAAGGACTTCTTACACTTTTTTTTTTTTCTAACTTTCCATGGTCTTGTCTGCTCTTTTTTTTTTGCCTCCTCTGCCTCATCCGGCTTCTGGGCCAGGCATCTATTGTGAGCTACCATACTGCCACAGGTTGAATCATGTCCCCCAAATTTAGATATTGAAATCTTAATGCCCAGTACCTCTGATTGTGACCTCATTTGGAAATAGGATCATTGCAGAGGGAATTCGTTAAGATGAGGTCACCTTGGAGTAGGGTGGGCTCCTAATCCGGTAAGATGGTGTCCTTATAAAAAGGGGAAATTTGAGCTGAGCATGGTGACTCACACCTGTAATCCCAGCATTTTGGAGGCCGAGGAAGGAGGATCACTTAAGCTCAGGAGTTTAAGACCAGCATGGGTAACACAGGGAGACCCCATCTCTACAAAAAATAAACAAAATTAGCTGGGCGTGGTGGCACAAACCTGCAGTCCCAGCTATTCGGGAGGCTGAGATGGGAGGATTACTTAAGCCCAGAAGTTGGAGGCTTGAAGTGAGCAATGATTGTGCCCCTGCATTCCAGGACTGGAGACAGCACAGTTTTATTGTTTAAACCTTCCAGTCTGTGGTACTTTGGTACCCAAGTGCCCAAGCAGGTTAAAACACATACGTCTCCTTTATAGCACTTGACACCACAGCAATTATGCACTGAGCTGAATGAGTTTTGTAACCTCCATGAGGGAAGGAACAATGTCTACAGTTGCCTGTGCACTCTGCCATATCCCAGCACCATGCACGGTGCCTGGTGTATCCTAGATGCCCAAAGAGTGGCTGCTGGATCCATGGCTGTGTACCTTGCTGTCTCCAGCCAGAAATACATCTGTAAGCACTCACTGGATCCCTCTTGTTTGCCCAGGACTGTGCCAAGGGCTGGCTGTGTATGTGGGGCACACCCAAAGAACCTGCCTCAGCACGTCTTGATGGAATATTATTTTTATTTCCTGCAGACCGTGTGTGCTAGGAATTGGGTGAGGTGGGGGCTTCGCCAGGAGTTGGGAAATTCAGGATCGAACCCTGAAGGTAACCCTCAGCTTAGCAAGAGGGGTGGTCATGGAAGACCTGGGGGCAATGGAAAGCTGGGGTTGCTGCTGGGGGCAGGCAGGGCCTTGTGGCCCCTAGCAGCACTGACTGGCTGTCCTCATCATCACAAAGGATGCTTGCACCATCTGGCTGATCAGGCCATGGAGTCGCAGCTCCGGAGACACCGCAGGGTATCACGAAGGAGGGTTCCCATCTCTCCTGAAACACAGGGGCACTTGGCACTCCTTGCAGGAGGGGGATTCTTGATGGAATAGACTTGGTGCCCTTAGATCACCAGCTGCCAGAACTGGGGAGGACTTCAGTGATCCTGGAGCTCATCCCGCAGCCAAGTTGTCAAATGACGAAACAGAGAGGGGGAGCGACTTCTCCAAGGCCACACAGCAGCCCAGGTTCAGAGCATGGGGAGGGCCCTGTCCCAGCCCTGGACTTAGGGGGTCAGATGCTTTTCTAGGAAGCAGGGATTGAGGAAGCACTGGCATTGATAGGGAACTCAAGATTTTTCCTTTCTTTTCCCCTTGTTTCCCCTCCATGAAAACCTGAGTCTTCAGCGTTTGATGGGACCCCAGAGCTAGTGGCTCTTCTGCTTCCTCATGCTGCTCCTTCTCACTCCCTCCTCTGTCTGACCACCCTGGTCCTCACACTAACCCATTCAAGCCCTCGCAGCCACACGCAGTGAGTCTTGGGGAGCCCACACACAATCAGGCTATACACAAAGTGCATCCATGTGCTATGCTTGTGCATCCACAGAGCCACACACAGGACACACCGCATACACACGCACCTCAGGCACAGCGTGAACATGTGCAAGCCGGCACTCACACACATATGTGCACGCACGCGCACACACACACACAGCCCCCACTTTCACCCCTCACTGTTCCCACCCCAGGCAGTCCCCTGCCTCTCCTCAGCACGGTGGGAACAAGGGATGCTGACACTAGATGAGTTCTAGGGAAGGGGTCCCTAGGAATAGACCACTACAGACCAGCTTCTCAAAATCAAGACATGAGCCAGACCCACAAACCCACGTTTCAAGCAGAGCCTGAGGACTAAGGCTTGGAGGCTGGGAAAGCCGAGCGCCGTGGTCTCCTTCCTCTTCCAGTCTCTTCCGGTCATGTGGACGCCTGGCCTGGGGACATGCCATCCCCTCCCGTTCCTTCCCATCCCCTGCATGGCTCATGATCAAGGTGATGGGGGGAAGACAGATGTCCCTCTGCAACTCCTACAAACTGCAAGCCAGGCCTCCTCCGCTCCTAGCCTCTGGCATTCCTGGAAAACTGGGCTCTCAGCAGGAACTTCCAACAGGTTCTACCCAAGAGAGCTGGCCCCGACTCCGCCTGGATCCAAGCCCACTGGCTCGCTAACGGGCTGGGAGCAGGTCCTGCCCTGCTCTGGGAACAGTCACTGTGGCTCCATCCATCCCAGGGCCATTCCTCCCTGGAGTCCTTCTCCAGCAGGAGAGCACTAAATGGCGAGCCAGTGGCCCCTCGCCCGACCTTTGTGAGCTAAGGCTGAGTTTATTGTCAGAAAGATGACTAAGAAATCCCCGACATATCGTATCATCAGCATTATGATCAGAGAAACAACACCTACAAAATCTATTATTCATTAAGTGTAACCAATATATAATTTAAAACAGTGGGTTTTGTCAAATAATGTTAGGTCAGCATAATGTTCTGCCTATTACTAATATCTATAACATATTTGCCTTAGTCAGCTCTATTTAAATATGCAATCATTTACAGCTTTTGAGAATATTTCTGTGCACTCCCAATTTCCAATATTCAACTACGACAAATTTTATGCTGACATCAATAGCAAACTATTAAAGACAGTATTTCATTATTGGTTTTTCATCCCAAAAGTTATTTACAATTATATACTAAGCACTAATATTAAAAGAAACCATTTAAATGAGGTGCTATCTACTTTAACAATATGTCTGTCACAGAATGAGATTGTGTTTAAAGATTTTATCAAGAAATGGTTGTTTGCTGAGGTTATGTTTTGTCCATGAAATATGCATTTCATATCTCTTTCATTTCATTAACATAATTTAATTTGTGCTTTGCATTTTGTGCATAATACATATTTGATTTACAAAACAAATATTTCCATTAGAAAATGAATTTCATGCAGGCAAAAAAGCAGAACCAAATGATGTATTGAAGGAAAATAAGAAGAAATGAAATGCATTTTCTCAGTCTATTAAAAAATCTATGGCATTGACAGAAAGTGCACTTAGTGCTACATTTAAAAAATAGCACATATGTCAATGTATTAACAAATAGAATTGGAAATACAAATATTTCCCTATATCAAGCCAAGAATCTCTTTATTTTAATTGAGTTGATTTAAAAGCCCAACTACAATTTAATTTTTATTTCATGATGTGGC
>NC_045454.1:27138310-27142388 GCF_002776525.5 Piliocolobus tephrosceles | reverse complement strand
CTGGGGCTGGTGCCGTTGGAACTGCGTGGGGTTGGCGGTTGATGCAAGAAGATAGTTGACCTTAAAAATGGCTTTTATTGACAATGGAGAGACATGGTTGAATAGGAAGGAAATGGGAAGCAGGGCCTTTGTGATCTAGGGGACTGGGAGGGGTGAGTGGGGCTGGCGGGCTCCTGAGCCGCTCCTGGCTCGGCTATTCCTCTGCCAATCCTCCCTGGCCCCTCTCGTCCCCACCTGGGGCTGCTGGGCTGTTTGGGGACCCAGGAAATGAGGAATATGAGTCTCCCTTGGCCCATGCCCATGATGGGGGCTCTGGAGTTGGAGGAATGTAGGAGCTCAGGTCTCAGGATCCACTAGGACCTTGCTCCCTGTCCCAGCCCACAGTGGGGCCCCCTCCAGGCCAGGAGCAGGTCTTGTATGCTGGGGGCAAGTGCATCTCAAGCTTATTGAAAGGGGATGTGTGGGGCTGACCGAGGTTATGTCAACAATGCAGGAAGTGGCTGAGATGCCCACGTCAGTCACTGACACAGGGCACCAGGCAGGACCCCCAACTCACCGGCCCTGACCTGCGCCTCCCGCGCCTCACTATCCCCACCCTAGGCAGTCCCCTGCCTCTCCTCAGTGCAGTGGGAACAAGGGGTGCTGACTCTAGATGAGCCCTAGAGAAGGGGGCCCTAGGAATAGGCCACTGCAGACCAGCTTCTCAAAATCAGATGAGGAAACTGAGCCCCAGGGGTCTGTTGCCAATCCGTCTACACTGGCTACCATGACTCTGCTCCTATTCTCTAATCTGAAAGCTCTCTCCTGTACCCCGCTAATCCACATCCAGCCTACCCTGGGTCCCCACAGAACAAGGAAGTAGCCGTTGGCCTGCCAGACCCTGGGACTCATGAAGCAGGGTGGGAGGCTCTCACCTGCAGGCTCAGCCTGTTGAGAAGATCCCAGTGGCCTCTTTGTTGGGGCAGGCTCCTCAGGGTGCCTGAGAGCCTCTACTTTATGGATGCAGAGGGCAGTGGTGAGCATGCGGATCTCAGTGTGGCTGTGGTGTACAGTTGCACAGGCTGTGCACTGAACCACAGTAGGAGTGTCTTTCACACGGATGAACATGAGAAGGGCTCCCGCAGGAATTGTGTAGTGCAGCAGCTCTGGCTCTGTACCAGAGCTCTCAACCAGAAGGTAACATCACTGTTGTGTCAGCCATGGGACATCACAGGCAGGGATGGGGCTGCTGCCACACGCTCATACACATTTACACATGCTCATACACACTCTGACATACACTTACAACTCACACTCTCACACATGCACACTCCTACCCACCCACAAGCACACACACTCATCCATGATCACCACCCTCTCACAACCTCTGGAGGCCCTGAGGACCAGCCTGCCCACCTGTGTGCAACCTGGCCTGTGCTCTCCCCATTGGAAAGGGGCTCCCCTGAGGCTGGGCCATCCCTCCCTGACAGTCCCCCTAGAGCCTCCAGGCCAGAGGAGCCTGGGCCACCGCATGTGGCACGTGGGCAATGTTCACAGGCCTCTTGGCCACAGGTGCCAGGCCAGGGACCGAGGGGGACAAGGAGGGCTTCCCCCAGCATCTGGATGGGACCTTTGGGCTGAAGGTGTGTGCTGGCCAGCTCTGGGAAGCCCTGGTTCCTGCTTAAAGCCTTGCTCCACTTCTCCAGCCTCTGCCCCTCCCATGGCCCCTCTGCCACCCAGGGCCAGAGGAGAACGTGGTTTGTAATTAGAAAAATCTCTTTTCTTTAAATCCCAAGGATTGCAAACAAATAAAGAGGGAGGAAAGAAGCAGAGAAACCAAGAAGCTAAATTTCCACTCAGGAGAGGCATGAAGGGGAGTAAAGAGGGTTGGGGCTAGGCCTCCAGTGTGGGGCCGGGACGCCCGGCCGTCTGTCTTGAGACACTGTGTTTCAGGAGCTCCTGGACAGCAGCAGATAGCTCTCTGATTGCCCACACCTGTGGGCACCCAGCCCCAGCCTGGGCTTCTAGCTGCACTGCCTGGGGCTGATGGGGAACCAGAGAGCCCTCTTCGCCTCCCACGTCTCTGTTGCACCGCGGGGCTGCTGAGGCCACTGATCCTGGAGGGGCAGCACAGAGGGTGAGCCCGAGCCCATTCTGATCCTGTCCCAATGCCCACCTGCGGTAACACCTTCCTTTCTTTGAACCTGGCCTTTCTCACCCACAAGGTGGAAACGGTGATTTCCACCTCTCGGGAGAAGAGAGAATGGGTAAGAACTGGCTCACTGGGGACTGGCTGTGGGCTCTGCATGAAGGGAGCTGCTGGGACAGAGTGGGAGGTCCTGGCTCCCAGGAGTGCCCGGCCAGCATTCCCTTGGCCAGGAGGAGGGTGGGAATGTGCTGATACAAGAAGGCGGCCTGCTTTCTGGCTGGGATATTGGAAAGAAATCCATCTCTCGGGGAGGACAACCTCATCATATTAGAAGTATAGATTTCTGGCTTCAGCTAGGCCAGAAGTCCTCCCTCCCAGGAGGGAAGGGCAGGCGCCCCTACCTTTTACAGCTCCTTCAGAGATCCTGGGGCTGCAGGAACCAGCGTCTCTGGCAAGGACTCACCAAAGTAAGGTGGTCAGGACCCAGTGAGCCCTTCCCATAGAGGGTTCAAAAGAATGTCTGGGGCCAAGTTCAGGTCTGAGGACGTGTCCATCCCTGAGGAACTTGGGAGCTCCCTCCTCCCCAGCCAGGTGCCATCTCCCATGGCCCTGACCCAGCTGCACTTGGGACAAGGCATCCCATGCTGAGGTAGACACTTCGTGTGTGTCCCATGACAACATGTGTCTGCCTCACCTGATGCCAGGCACTGCAGAGGCTAAAGCCTGGGACCCTCTCCCCACCAACAGTGAAGCACGTTCACAGAGGGAATTTATTCTGGAGCTATTTTAACAGACAGCTCGATTGCAATACTTCCTTTTATTATATATATTTAATTTGCATACAGCTAATATAGGTGCAGAATTTTAAACAGCATGTCACACATGGAGTGAAAAAAAGCAGTCTCTGTTTTATCCCTTCTTGACCTGATGCTGGCTCCCCTGGGGGCCACTTTCTACACTTCGAGCTGTTCTAGTTGCCCTAGGATTTTTGTTGTTGTTGTTGTTGTTACTGTTTTTGTTTTTTATTTTTGTAATGTACCATTACAGGTTTCTCACCAGAACGGTGAACTCTTATCATGATTGTCTACATATTAGGCTGTGTTCTGTTTCTATTTTTTTCTCTTGAGGATGTCCTTCTGACAGTGTTTGGGTCTGCTAATTGCTCCCAAGAATCGGGGTTCAGCTGCTCTCCCGGTGTCTTCCTTCAATCTCAGCCTGCAAATCACCTTTGCCACCTCTGTGTTCCATAAGCTACCTCCTCCTCTTTCTTGGTTGCCACCTTTGTTTTGGTGGTGCACATCCTCCAGTGGCTTTTGGGAAAAAAGAGCCTGGAAAATGGCCTTTTAAAGACTTGCATGTTTGAAATGCCGTTTGCCCACCATCCCTCTTGATCAACCCATTCAGTTGGATCTAGAATTCTGGGTTGAGATTATATTTTGTCAATGTTGAAGGCATTACCCCATGGCTGTCTTAATTCCTGGGTAGCTTTAGAGAAGCTCAGTGTCTTTTCTAGTCCCAGTCTTTTGACTGTGGCCTGTTTTGTCCTCTGAAGCTTTAAGACTCTCTCCTTATTCCTGTCATTCTGAAAGCCTGCAAGGATGGGCTCTTTCTATCTGGAGACTCATGTCCTATAATCTTAGGATGCCTCCTTGAGTGATTTCCTTCAAAGTGCTCTACCCAGACTTTTCTCAGTCACATCTTTCTGGCACTCTTATGAGTCCTCTATCTGAATTCTAACTCTGCTATCCACTCTCTCGTTGGATCTTATCTTTCCTTTCTTATTTTTTTTTTATCTTTTTTCTTTCTGTTCTACTTTGCAGGGGATTTCCTTAAGTTTAATTTCCAACCACTCAATGATTTATTTTTAAATTCTGTCCTCCTATTTCTACTTTTAAAATCTTTCTCTTTCTTTCTTTCTTTCTTTCTTTCTTTCTTTCTTTCTTTCTTTCT
>NC_045454.1:27137838-27138143 GCF_002776525.5 Piliocolobus tephrosceles | reverse complement strand
TTCTTTCTTTCTTTCTTTCTTTCTTCCTTCCTTCCTTCCTTCCTTCCTTCCTCCCTCCCTCCCTCCCTCCCTCCCTCTTTCTTTCTTTCTTTCTTTCTCCTTCTTTCCTTCTTTCCTTCTTTCCTTCTTTCCTTCTTTCCTTCTTTCTTTCTTTCTTTCTTTCTTTCTTTCTTTCTTTCTTTCTTTCTTTCTTTCTTTCTTCCTTCCTTCCTTCCTTCCTTCCTTCCTCCCTCCCTCCCTCCCTCCCTCCCTCTTTCTTTCTTTCTTTCTTTCTCCTTCTTTCCTTCTTCCTTCTTTCCTTCTTT
>NC_045454.1:27068133-27137738 GCF_002776525.5 Piliocolobus tephrosceles | reverse complement strand
TTCTTTCTTTCTTTCTTTCTTTCTTTCTTTCTTTCTTTCTTTCTTTCTTTCTTTCTTTCTTTCTTTCTTATGGAGTCTTGCTCTGTGGCCCAGCTTGGAGGGCAGTGGCGCGATCTCGGCTCACCGCAATCTCCGCCTCCCGGGTTCAAGCATTTCTCCTGCCTCAGTCTCCTGAGTAGCGGGGATTACAGGTGTATGCCACCACACCAAGCTAATTTTTATATTTTTAATGGAAGTTTCACCATGTTGGCCAGGCTGGTCTTGAACTCCTGAACTCAGGTGAATCTGCCAACCTTGGCATCCCACAGTGCTGGGATTATAGGTGTGAGCCACTGTCCCCCAGTCTTTTTCTTTCTTTCTTCTTTATTTTAGCAAACGTTCTTTTTGTCAATCTCCCATTCCTGTGGCATAGAGTCATGTCCTTTCTTCCCTCTCCGGGGTGTTCGTGATGACTTTGTGGGTGTTTCCTCTTGCCCCTGCACTGCCTGCAACTCTGACAAGTTGCTCTTTTTACCTCTGCCTCTTGCATTGGAGGCTTTCCTCAGACGTGGTGGCCATCTTGGAATGAAGGGCTGGAGGAATTAACCAGAAGGTTTGCAGGCAGGGCTGGCTGACTGAGGTCTTGTGGTGGGTGACAGGGAATGCATGCCCCTTTCCCTGGGAACTGTCACATATGGCATCCACTGGTCTTTATTTTGGGCCAGTCATTTTTTGTCCGTAAGAAGTCCACTGATGTCCTGTGGGCACAGAGGTCAGTTCTGGGGGGAAGCTGGGCTCACAGTTCCCTAAGAAGCATTTCTACATATCTCGTTTTTATCAGGGGGTACTGCCTCTGCTCAACTTCTCCAGAGAATGAACTCCACTTTCTGCTAGGTTGATGGCCTTCTCTTTTAGCCACAGAGGGCTGGGAGATTATTGGGGTGACTCTGACTCTCAGCCAGCCCTCTGGTTTTAGTTCTGTCTGCACCCCATGCTCAAACGTACCTGGTGCCTCCAGTCCCTGAGTGTCCCCGGCTGCAGCTGCAGGGCTGCTCCCCCTCACTCAGTTGCTGCTGCTCATCTGCTTTCCGTCTGTCTCTGTCTGTTTGTTCTGCTTTAACAAAATCCCCAAGACTGGGTAATTTATAAACAACAGAGATCTATTTTCTCACAGTTCTAGAGGCCGGGAAGTCCAAGACCAAGGCACTGGCTGTGGCGGGCCCAGTCTCTGCTCCCAGGATGGTGCCTTGTTGCTACATCCGCCTGAAGGGAGGAACACTCTGTCCTCTAACGGCAGAAGAGAAAACAGCAAAAAGGCCTGAGCTAGTGCCCTCCAGCCCTTCTAAAAGGCACGGACTCATCCCAAGGGCAGAGCTCCAATGTCCTGATCACTTCACAAAAGGCCCCATCCCCCAACACCACCACAGTGAAATTAAGCTTCAACATAGGAATTCTGGAGGAGACACATCCAAACCATTGCACCATCTCTCCAACTTTTTGTCAAAATCCCTTTTTTATTTTATTTATTTATTTATTTATTTATTTATTTATTTATTTATTTTTATTATTTTTGAGACGGAGTCTGGCTCTGTTGCCCAGGCTGGAGTACGGTGGCCGGATCTCAGCTCACTGCAAGCTCCGCCTCCCAGGTTTACGCCATTCTCCTGCCTCCGCCTCCCAAGTAGCTGGGACTACAGGCGCCCGCCTCGTCGCCCGGCTAGTTTTTTGTATTCTTTAGTAGAGACCGGGTTTCACCGTATTAGCCAGGGTGGTCTCGATCTCCTGACCTTGTGATCCGCCCATCTCGGCCTCCCAAAGTGGTTCCCATTCTCTCTGCTTTGTGGACTTGAGCCTTTTTTATTCTCTTACTGTCAGCTAGTGGGATTTGACATGAAAACAGAGAGGTACTTGCATGGCGACTCTTCCCCTTGTACCCAGCAGATTATGACTGCTGGATAGCTCTGTGCCAGTCCCTTCCTGTCCCTTGAACTCGGATTGCTCATGTGAGGAAGAGGGAAGTGTTGGGGAGATGGCTTCTCAAGCACGGCTGGCCCTGGTGGTGTTTCTGAGCTCTGCTGAGGTCTCCAGAAACCTTCATAGACTCTGTAGAATGAAGCACCACAGCTTGGTCTAGGGCATCTGCAGATTGAGACGGCCCTCTCTTCCTCCCAGGCCCAGCTGACTCCACCAGGATCCAGCACCCAGCAGTGACCATGCAAGGAGCCCATGGGCCCCCTCCCCAAAGGCTGGGGCATTCCTCTTGTCACACTCCAGCCCCCAGGGAAGGAGTCTCCTAGCTAGGACCCTAGACTCTTGAAGCTTTAGGCCCAGCAGAGATGTGGGTATGACAAGAGGGAGTGGTAGAGACTGTGGCTCCAGGCAGCTCATGTTCTCTCAAAAGACATGCATTTCAAAGCTTATGTAACACTGAACTGTCTTGTAAATACCACGTCTGTCAGCTGTATGCTCTGTTTTAAAATATAATATATTAGCAGGAAATTTAAGGTACAATACAGCCAATGCATCAAGAGACAACTGCTGCAGACAAGATGGTTTCTTACTCACAGTCCCCACGAGGAGGGAGCATGCCACAACCCCCAGAGCCATGTGGGGCAGCACCAGGGTGGGTCTAGAGGCAGAGGGAGAGAGGGGAACACCAGGCCAGGGCCTCCATTGTGGTTTCCATGGGCAGGAATGGGAAAGGGAGGGTAAGCAAGTCTAGGAGGGCTAGTCTGTGTCATTTCAGCTGCTCTGGGGCACGGGGATGAGGACTATGGGATGAGGACTCCTGCACCTTTGTGAGTCACAGCCTGTCCTTCCCTGTCAAGCCCAGCTGTCACTCTCCTGGGCCTGTCTCAAAGAAACCCCGGGTCAGGAAGGAGCCCCAGAGGTGCTCAGTTCAGCAGAGAGAGCCATTTCCTGTGCATCTGCCAGTGGAAGAAAACAACACACGGTAATAACATTGGCAACATGGGTGTCTGCAACCCACGTTATAGCTGAGAACACGTGGGGTGTTGGGTGTAGGGGCTCCCAGGCCGGGGTAACTTGCCCAAGGCTCTGTCTGGCTGCAAAGTTGGGGCCCTAAGCCACTTCATTCAGTGAACACGAGGGCAATAATTGATCCATTTCCTAGAAAGAAAAATCAAGGTAGGAAGGTGATCAGGTTCCAAGAGGAGTCAGTGGAGCTTTGGGATCAGTTGGTTCTCTAGGGACTGCTCCTAACCTTAAAAAACAACTGGCACAGCTGGGCGCGGTGGCTCTCTGGTTCTCTGGTACTTGGCCCTGGGGTGATGAGAGCAAGTGGAGAGTGGCCTGGAGGACAAGAGCCAGCAGAGGAGGTGGTTGGAGTGTGGGCTCTGGATCAGTTGGGTTGCATTTGAAAGTGCCTTGCTGGTGATGAACTGTTTACCCTCTCTAAGCAGTGGCTGGCTCTGGCAGGGGAGGTCCCTTCTGGGCCAGCAACGCTCTACATGTCCAAGCAACAGAAATACAGAAAATAAGAGATATAACTCATGCGTTCCTCCCTCCCGGCTGCTGGTGAGGCACCTCTGCTACGCATCAGGGGACTGGAGAAGGTGTAGACCTGGCCATGCCAGAGGCCGTATGCTGGGGGCTTCCTCTTGGACTGAGGGGGTCCTGGGCTGTGTGGGGGAAGAGCAAGTTCTGCTCAGGAAATCCTAAGTAAGGACTCAAGAGGAAACAGGCTGCATTGGGCGGTAAGGGGTTTCTGGATGAGAGCTGTGAGCCGGCTTGCAGGAGAAGTAGGACTTTGAGATGAGTGTGGCTGTATGAAGGAGACACCCCTGAAGAGAGGGCAGACGATCACCAAAAGCTATGCCATAGGACAGCTCTGGCCGCTGAGGGGTGGGGCCTGTGGTTGTGGGAAGTTCTTCCTCTTCCACTTCTCTGCGCCCAACCTGTCCCTGCCCTCTCCTCCTCCTCATCTGGGGCTGTCAACTTGTGGCCCAGGTCTGTGTGTCAATTGGCCTCTAAGAAGTACCCAGCAGCCCCTGCTCAAATCTCCTCTCCCCCTGTCCGGTGTGACCTGGCAGGTGAGTCCCTCCCCAGGCCTTAGGGTGTCATAGGTGATGGGGTACTGTAGACAGATGGGTTTGTGCTCCCCTGTTAATGCTCCTGCTGGCTGGGAAAGGCTGGGGTACTACCCCATGGTTCCCAGACGTTGGCGGGTCAGGGAGCTGGCGTGGGGCATTGCCCAGGGGAGGGGTCTCCTCAAGTGGTTCCTGATGGCAGAAAAATAAAAGTGGTGATTTAGAGGCCGCCCCCACTCGACGGGCTTTCTTAGCTGAAGACGTTCAGCTAATGAACTTCAAGCAGATTCATGGCTGGGTGTGAAGTCGACGGAGTCCTCACTCCATGGAGACGAGCAGCATAAATCTTTGTTTTTAATGTCTAATGATATGTAAAATATTTAAATTTGCAACGCAGAATTATTAAGCTGCCAAGGTTTTTTTGCCTATTAAAGTGTATTCTTGCCTGAGAATTTATGGGGCACCCTGTGGCCGCTGCCAGCCCCCGTTAGGGGACAGGAGGTATAGATTTGTGGTTTCCTACTGTAAAAAACTTCAGGATCGCCTGACCCTGTAAACTGAAAATTCATGTCTCTCGCCCGGGGACAAATGCATTCTTTGTAAAGGCGGCCCATGGCCAGCCTTGGGCTCATGTTAGTTTATTGTCACTGGTTGATAACGTTTAATGGAAAAGATACAAGAGTGCCAAAGAATTTTAATTATTTTTGTGATAAAGTTATATGTTCGGCCTTGAAAAAGTAGAGATAATGCGGGGATTCATTATTATTCCCAGTGTGTTTAAACAGACAACGCAGAATGCAAACAAAAGCAGATGAAATTTGAAAAGTATTATCAATATTGCAGATAGCAGATGCCCTTTCGAATCAGAACAAGCATATCTTCTATAGCAACTTTATGGTTGAGTAGTTTATTCATTTCCATTAGAAGGTTGTACGTTTCTAAAATATGTAGATGGTATCTAGAAAAACCAACCAACCAGACGGGTCATTCTGCTTGTTTTCCTAAATTTATTATTTCACTTTTGCAGGCCTGGATCAGAGGGGCATTAGCATGGGAGTGGAGTCTTATTGTGTCAAATTCTATCTTGTCCATGACCTTTGGCGGGCTCTGCGCTGGCACGGAGAGGAAGTCGGAGTGAGGTGTCTGGACCATGGTGAGGTTTGCGTTTGTCGTTATCTGGGTTGCATTGACGAAGCTGCCAGTCAGGGTCTGCCTGCCTGTCGTTAAACTTTCCATATTCTCTGGGCTCCTTCTGGCACCTGTTGGAGGGAAACAGAGTCCAGCAGAAAACTGCACACATCCCTCACCATCCATTTCTTCTTCCTGTGCCCGCCGCTCTGCATTCAGATGTGCAGAGGTGGTTTGAGTCCTGTCTCAATGTGTAGAAACGGACCTGACTTCTTCCCAGGGCTGTGGGCTTCTCTGGTGTTGTGCTAGGGGATAAAGTTCCGGCTTTCTTGAGCAATCAGGGCTTTCCAAGTTGTGCCAGTTTTTTTTTTTTTCTCTTTTTGTTTTTTGAGATGGAGTTTCACTCTTGTTGCCCAGGCTGGTGTGCAGTGGCATGATCTCGGCTCACTGCAACCTCCACCTCCTGGGTTCAAGCAATCCTCCAGCCTCAGTCTCCTGAGTAGCTGGGATTACAGGCATGCACCACCACGCCCAGCTAATTTTTATATTTTTAGTAGAGACAGAGTTTTGCCGTGCTGAGCAGGCTGGTCTTGAACTCCTGACCTCAGGTGATCCACCTGCCTTGGCCTCCCAAAGTGCTGGGATAACAGGCGTGAGCCACCACGCCCAGCTGTGCCAGTTGTTTTTTAAGGTTAGGAGCAGTCCCTGGAGAACCAACTGATCCCAAAGCTCCACTGACTCCTCTTGGAACCTGATCACCTTCCTACCTTGATTTTTCTTTCTGGGAAATGGATCAATTATTGCCCTCGTGTTCACTGAATGAAGTGGCTTAGGGCTCCAACTTTGCAGCCAGACAGAGCCTTGGGCAAGTTACCCCGGCCTGGGAGCCCCTACACCCAACACCCCACGTGTTCTCAGCTATAACGTGGGTTGCAGACACCCATGTTGCCAATGTTATTACCGTGTGTTGTTTTCTTCCACTGGCAGATGCACAGGAAATGGCTCTCTCTGCTGAACTGAGCACCTCTGGGGCTCCTTCCTGACCCGGGGTTTCTTTGAGACAGGCCCAGGAGAGTGACAGCTGGGCTTGACAGGGAAGGACAGGCTGTGACTCACAAAGGTGCAGGAGTCCTCATCCCGTAGTCACCGGGAGCTGGCGGGCTAGGCCATGGGGAGGGCTTGAGACCAAGCTCTGACTTTGGAGATGAGCCAGGCTTGGCTGGGCGCCTCCAGTGGTTTTGAACAGAGGGCGCCATGAGTTAACTGGTGCTTTCAGAAAGCTAAACCTGGCAGCAAGTGGCTTCTTCAGAGAAGGGACTCACCCAGCATCAGAATGTTTACCAAAATCAATGACACGGTGGACCCCCTCCGTAGAGGAGGTCTCCTTACACTGCGAAGAATCTGTGTGGTTATACCGTGTCTGTGATCACAGTGAAATACAACTAGAAATCGAAAGCAAAAGAATAGCTCAGAAATTCTCTTTGGAAGCTAAATAGCATATTTAAAATAGAAACAATAAAAGAAATCAAAAAATCAAGGATGACATGATTATGAGGATGCTACATGCCCAAATTTGTGGAACACAGAGAAAGGGAAATCTATGCCTTTAAATCCATTTATCAGGAAACAAGAAAAGCTGAAAACAAACCGGCTAGGTGTTTGCTCCTAGAAACTGGAAAAAGAGCCACCGAGCAAACCTAAAGGAACGAGAAAGATGACAGGAATAAGGACAAGGGCGGGCACAAATAAAATAGAGATTAGCAAAGGTGCAGACAGGTTCTTTGGAAAGATTAACAATGGCAGAGGGAGGGCCACGAGATGGTGCTGTCAAGAGGGAGTGCAGGACACAGGATGCTTTGGGCTGTATGCATGGGGAAAAGGGAACCAGGTTTCCTCACGCATCTCACAGGACTGGTTTGCCTGGGACAGCCCTGGATTCTGCCTGTGGTCCTGGCTATCACTCATGGCATCTCCCATCCCCTCAAAAGGTCCTGCTTTGGAAGGTAACTGACACCAGTGCTGTCCAATACGGAACCAAGACCCATGTGTGGCTACTGAGATGTGCGGTTGGTGCAAATTCACACCAGATTTTGAAGATTTAGTATGAAAACAAGAAAGTAAAACATCTCATATATATATGTATATGTGTTTCTGTGTATGTGTGTGTGTGTGTGTGTATATATATATATATATTTTTTTTTGAGACATAGTCTCTCTCTGTCACCCAGGCTAGAGTGCAGTGACATGATCTCAGCTCACTGCACCCTCCGCCTCCCGGGTTCAAGTGATTCTCCTCTCTCACCCTCCTGAGTAGCTGGGATTATAGGTGCCACCACCACGCCCAGCTAATTTTTGTATCTTTAGTAGAGACGGGGTTTTGCCATGTTGGCCAGGCTGGTCTCGAACTCCTGACCTCAAGTGATCCAACTGCCTTGGCCTCCCAAAGTACTGGGATTACAGGTATGAGCCACGGCACCCAGCCTCATTAATATTTTCTATATTGATTTTAAGTTCAATAATATTTTGGATCTATTGAATTAAGAATTAATACATTATTAACATTATTTCCACCTGGTTCTTTGATGTGATTACTAGAAAATAAAACATGATATCTGTGGTTTGCATTCTATTTTTGTGTTCAGTGCTGATTGACACGGTCACTCCAGCCATGGGCAGGACGCTGGGATAGGCCTGGTTAAAGGCAAAGGCTTGAGGTTTAAATGCAGACCCCAGAATAAACTTGTCTTAGTCAAATACCATCTCCCTACGTTTCAATTTCCCCTTCTCTAAAGTGGCAATAGGACGGGTCTCGGTCTCCAAGTGAGGAAGGTCCCCTCAGGTAACTTGCGTAAAGCACTCAGTGCTGTGTGGTTGGCACTCATTAAGTATTAGTTGCCAGTCATAAAACAGCATAACGATGAGACGCTTTTTCCCCACAGCCCTGTGACGCAGCTTTATTGCTTAGGAAGTGATGGTACACTGAAATGTTCAGCGGTTTGCCCATGGCCTCAGGAGAGCAAAGCTGGCCTGCCTACCTCACCGCACGACAGTGGGGTAAGACAGACAGCGGGATCTGTCGCCTGTGCTCCTGTGAGCTGCCTGGTCTGGCAGAGGGGGCTTCTTTGCTTCTAACCAGACTTCCTTCCTCCAGCTCATCCTACGCTTCCCTAGAAGCTTTCTCTGCCCACCCAGCCCACACCAATCTCAGCCTGCCCTGGCCTCGAGGGAGATGAGGATGTTCTCTCAGCCTCTTCTGCACATTCCGGGTTCCCCAAGTTTGGAGCTTCGACTTTCCCCCTCTTTCTCCCTGCTTGGTGCCCCCAGCACAGAGCATGAGTCTTGGTCCTCCACAAAGCTTGGCTGGGAGCTTGACAAATGTTTCTTGGTTCGTCAAACAAACTCTCCGGCTTGAACTAAGTGCCTTTCTTTCAGATTTTGGAATGGATGGGTTTCAGCCGTAGCAAATCTGAGAGTCCTGGTGTGCAGAAATGCCCTTAGGTGCCCTTGTCTCTGCACGGCTGCCAGAGCTGGTCACCCAGCCAGACATGCTGGTCTGGGCACCTCCTGGGAGGAGCCCCAGGTGATGGCACCTGTTTTCATGAACAACACAGCAATCTCCACTTCAGTAACGGCCGACCGTGCTGTTGATTCCTGTCCTGAGACCCTTCTCCCCTGCCCTGGTTCTAAGTGTAGATCCCTGGAGATCTAGGTCTGACCAGATGAGACTAAGAGGGGGCGTAGACAAGGAGCCATGGGAGGCAACACTCCCGGTGATGGATTCCCGCCTCAGTTCCAGGGAACTCAGAATCTAGGGGCCACGCGGGCAACATCTGTCTCTTGGCTTCCCAAAGAAAGACTAACGTGCCAGCAAAGCCAGGAAATGTCAAGACCAAGAGCTCACATGGACGTAGAACTTCACAGTTGACAAAATACTTTATGCTCTTTTATTTAATTTTCACAAAATCTCTGCTAAAGAGTGGTATTATCCCCATTGTACAACAGAGGAAGCCCAGACAAGTGAAGTAACTTGGCCAAGAACTCACAGGGCTTGAAAGGGGCCCGCCCCTCACCTGGCTGATGTGAGGGTTTGGATGAAGTAATGCATACCAGTGCCCAAGACAGAGGAAGCGCCCCGTGAATGGTGGCCTCTGTTGCTACCATTGGGCCCGAGATGTTGGAGAAGTCCCTGAGTCCAATCAATTACCTGGGAGGGTGAAGCGGTGAACCCTGGGAGAGGGCGAATGAGGTGCTGGAGACCGGGTTCCCTCCAGGCTGGGAGGCACCTCCAGCTTCCGACTCCTCTCGTTCTCCAGACTCCTCTGGGACCAGACCCTGAAGCCTGGTCTCTCTCACACTTGCAGGGTCTCTGACCCTGAAAGCAGCTTGGGAATGGCGTTCTGTTGCAAGGCGTAGCGGGTTTATCGGAGGAGTCTGGATAACCGGAGGAGTCCGAGGTTGGAGGTGCCATCCAGCCTCCAGGGCACCATCCTCCCTCGACAGCGTGTCACTCACTCTCTCCCAGGGCTGCACCGCTTCATACTTCCAGTTCTCTGTATGTCTTCTGTCTGCACCAACACGGTGACTTGCCCAAGCCCCATGACCGTGCAGGGCCAGATCCCACCACTGTTGCACTGCTTGGTCCGCTCAGTTCCAATAGGCTGTCATCTGGTTTCCTGGGCCCTGCATCCAGCCCTGAATTAGCCACATGTCATGGCACACTCAGGCCTAGTCACGAATTTGGAACGGGGCAATGGCTGGCTTGACAGGGCGGACACACTGAGCTGGGTCCTAGGATGAGCTTGCCCACCCCGTGGTGTGACCAGGGGAGCCTTACACCTACACGTATTAGGGACCAAGGAGGGAGGTGGCCACTTTCATCATGGAGCTGTCTCTGCAGCCCGCAGCCCTGGAAAGGAGCCACGATTCCCCTGCCTGGCTGCTCCCAGCCACGACCCCAGTAGCCCTCCGTGGGGACCAGCTGAAGCCACTTTTTCTGAGTGCCAGCAGAGGGGAGGTGCCTCTGTTGTCTAAGCTCTGCCTTTTTTTGTAAATTGAGCTTCTTAAAATCATCCCCTTTGGGACAAGCAGCCTTGACTCTTCTCCCATGATGTGCAGGGCTAATGTTAAAAGGTAAAATTGTGTGCAGGTTCCCAGGCAATCATAATTAGAGTAATTGTCCTGTGTTGCAGACACCCCTCTTTCTTGGAAGCTCAAAGCACTCTGTGAGCATTATCCAATTAATTCTGGAAATAGCCGGGTGAGAGAGGTGGGGACAGACCATGCACTGTTTCTGGCCGGAGAACGACAGCCGTGAGAGGTTAAGTGACTTGCCCAAGGTCCCAGAGTCGGAAACTGAGACCTGTTCAGCGCTCAGTGCATTAGCATCCAAAAAGCATTTACTCCACAGCTGCAGCTCACATGGCAGGTAGGAAGGCCCAGTTTCATATGAGTGGCAGAAATTCCCCATCCAACTCCCAGGTTGCAGTTTTCTCCAAAACCCAGTGGCGTAGCCCCTACCCTGTCCACCTTAGCTGACTACTGGGCCTCCCGCCCTCCTCCCAGCTCCTGCAGACCCCTGAAGGTACCGAAGAGCCTGAATAAAAGTTCCTGTAGATAACAGGCGGTGGTGACCAAGTGAACTAACCAAGCCAGATACATTTTATGGGTTGCAGAACAAATTAGCTATGAGGAATAACTGTTTTTGAGAAATAACAGTCATAACTGTTTAAGTAGCTCTCTTGCTGGTGTGGTTTTATGGCTAGCCTCCACTGAACTAGAGACATGCCAACCCACGGGGCAGATGGGCAGTGGGACCCCTACAAGTGACTTTGGCCACAGGTTCCATGACAGAAATGGACTATGGACACACCAGGTCATGCTGGGGAAACCAGTGGGAGAGGGTGAGGCCCTGCTGGTGGCCTGTGAGAGTCCAGGGTGTGCTGGGACACAGGTGGGAGAGGATGAGGTCCTGTTGGTGGCCTGTGAGAGCTCCAGGGCATGCTCCATTCAGGATGGAGAGCAGGTTTGCTGGAAAGTCCTCTCCATGTGTGGGGTGATGACTGGAAAGGTGGAGATGTGGGAATCTGTGAATGCTTCCGGGGATGGCCTCCATGCCGGAGTCCCAGAGCAGGAGCGTCCTTAGCAAATGTTGTATCCAACCAGGAGGAGGGACGGGCCAAGCCCCGTAAGGTGCATCAACATTTACACACTCATCACAACATAGCAGCGCCAGGCTCTGGAGAGGTGCCAGGGAGCCAAAATGAAATAACAAAAATCAAACAAAGCCCCAGGTCCTTGCCCTCCTGGGGCTTGCTGTCTCGTGGGGGAAGCAGACATCCATTTTTAAGAGCCACACGGATGCATGTATTACATATGTGGTGAATCCCAGGAGGAGTGGGGCCAGGGAGATGTGTGGATAATGGAGGTGGGGGCGGGGACTGGCAGGGGCTGGGGATGCAGGAGACTCCCTAGGAAGGGGCGGTTGAGGAGGACCTGGTGGGTGTCACTTGCGAAGCGGCATGTGTGTGTGTGTGTGGTTGTACATGTGTGTGCATAGAACGGACAGGAAGGAGGCTGTCCCAGATACAGGGAATAGTAAATCAGGCTCCCTAATGGGAAGGAACCAGAGAATGCATAAAGGGGTGGGGTCTTGGTACTGCAAGCAAAGGAACCCTATATTCAACATACCTTTTTTGGGGTGATGTAAATCACGGATATTCAAGTCCATCTAAACTTTCCTTGTGGGACTGTACAAGGGAGAGCATGGAGAGGCTTAATGGGGGCACGTTTAGGAGAAGGTTAAACCCAAATGGCATGGCCCTTCTGGCTGGTCCCTGGCTCCTAAGCTGTGCCTGGATTACAGCACATGGGGCTGCGGGGCCCCCACCAGAGGGCTGCAGAGTGAGGGTCGCTGGAGCCTGAGTCTTGGCTGGAGGCCCAGAGTCCAAGGGATTACACAATGACACAGGGGATTGGCACAGAAGAGGTGCGGCCAGCATGATTATATCGTCCGTCCCTCGTAGCCTCCCAGAGATCATTGTCCACCTTGGCTGCGTCTGCTGCCAAGGATAAGGCCCTTTGGGTATCTGCCCCAGGCCTGTCCCAGACACAGGGAGTGAGAGGGAAGTCTCCAGAGGGCTGTCAGGGCCTTGCTGCTGGAGTGTGGCCCCAGGAAGTCATTGGGTGGGGTGTGGGGGCCCCAAGTGTCCTGTGACAATGTCGTCTAGGGTCTCTGCAGGTCCTTCCAACAGTGGGGTCTGCACTGCCAAGCTCACTCGTTTTGGCCACCCCCCACCCCCGCCACAGGGCTCATTACTTCGTTATCAATGTCTCCTGCCCCCACCCCTACTCCCTGCCGCAAGGTCCCCCATCTTCCCATCTTCCACAGTGGGTGGTGGGCCTACGGGCCTCTGAGGCTCAGCCGCGGCTCTGATCGGGCCCAGGGCTCAGTAGGCTGCTTCCTCAGGGGGAGGTCTCAGGCTCCTGGTGGAGCTCTCTGAGCTTCAGGAAGGTAACTGCAGCCATTTGAACAGCCCTCACTGGCCGCCTTCCCATCACGGAGAATTAGGTGGCTGGGCTCCTCCCTCCTGCCCTATGATTATACAATAGATTTAAAGTCTCTGATATCCACAAATCTACATCAAAATATATTCTCTAGCTGTAGGGAACGTCTCAGAATTGTTAACCTTCTCCCCAGGTATTAGAGGTAACACACTGTGAGATTAGATGTATATTTTCTTCAAGATACACCACCCATTGAGGGGTTCATATTTACATCTTTTGTTGATATTTTTTATAGATTAAATGCGCCTCTTTGCTAGGTGATAATTCTGCTAAGTACTGTAATTTGCTGCCATTAATATTTGTCTGAGTCCTAGTTTGCAAAATATATTTGAAACCACGTTAGAAAGTCGCATAATTGCTTCTTCGCGAGCTGGGGGAAATAAGCAGTTTCTTTACCCAGGCTTTATCCTGTTAACCTCGGAGGGGAGGGGTGTTCACGCAGTCCTGGGATCGGCTGAGCACATCGGCCATTGAATTCCAGTGCCTACTGGGGGAGACGATGCAGCCCGGCTGGGCCCAGCTGCTGGTGGCTTGTGGGCTCTGCCCTGCTCCTCCCTGGGCCACGGAGGGACGTGAGACCCATGGAGAATGCACCACTCCTGCCCTGGGGTGTAGGGAGGGCTGCCTAATCCCTAAGAGCCAAGACACTGTTCTTCCTGGGCCTGTCTTGGGTCCTCATCTGGAAAATGAAGGCATTGGCCTCCCAGTCCGACTTTCCCAAGGGAGGGCGCGAAAAGCCCCGCCCAGCAATCAGATGGCTCTATGCCTGTACCATTGTGGGCATTCGACAACTGTTCAGGGCATGTGTGAATGACACAGCTGGTGGCCTGGCCGAGCCTGATCCCTGGGCCGAGCATGCTGGGATGCACCGGGCTGGGTGGTGGGGCAGGGGGCTCTCTATGGTCAACAGTAGGGGCAGGAAGCCCAGGGTGACCAGCACCTGAGCCTCTGGTTTCCAAGGCAGCTGGAGACCCCGGCTGTCTCCTGTGCTCCCCACACCACACACACCCACTCTCCAGGCCTCCCACCATGGGAACAGGCAGCTCCAGGCCCTTGCAAGCAGGGGGTTTTTATAGTCACGGGACTGCTTACAAGAGGCTGCACCACACAGATCGAACATCCCTCTGTTTCCAGTTTCTGTGCGCATTCTTCAGGGTCTTCCTTTGCACCCCAAAGTGGCAATCAACTGGGGTATCTCTAATCAGAGGCGCCTTTTGCCTTCTGTTGATCTGAAGTCTTTCCTCTCCAACTACCCAGCAGCTGCTCCCAGGCATGAGCTAGGGCCACACGGAGCAGGACTGAGCTCTCACCCCCTCCTCGATCATCAGGAGCCTTCCAGCCAGCCTCAGTTTACCCAGCAGCGAGATGGGGGTAATGATGGTCCTCACCTCACGGTGGTGTTTGCTGTGAGGATTAAAAGAGTGAAGGTGTGGCGAGCATTTGGAGTAGCACCTTGTGAGAGTATAATAGCATTTGGTAAAGGTTATTGGATATTATTATATGGTACATCCATCAGCGTGCAGAGTGTATATTTGTGTGTGCAGAGCCTGTGTGACTGCATGTGTGTGCTCACTATGTGCGTGCTCACATAGTGTGTGTGTTCACATCCTGTGGGATGTGTGTGCACACACAGTGCGAGTGTCTGTGTCTAGAGGGGTTGCCCATGTCTCTGTGGGTGATCGACCCAGGCCCACACCCTTCCTGGGGCACACACCAGCACGGCCTCCTAATGGCTTCGTCTTCTGTCCCTCGAGTTCTATTCTCTGATCTCCCCATGTCACCCTCCTGCCTTGGCTCCCAGCCCAGCCTGCACATGGCCTCCTGACCCCTCCAGCCTGCCCTGACCTCCTGCCATTGCTCGAAATACCTTCAGCGATGTTCAGGCCTTTGCCCTGCCATCCTCCCTGCCTGGAGCACCCTCACTTCCTCTTAGCTGGGCCAACTTCCACTCCTGCATGGATCCTGACTGAGATGTTGCCTCCTCTGGACCCTCCTCAATCTCCCAGGGCCCCTGCATTGAGCTCACCCTGCAGCCCTCTTCTGCATGGTGCCAGCAGCTGCCTGCTCCCCTGCCTAGGTAGGGATGCACCTGAGTTGGGAACCATGGGGCTGGGGCTCACTACCATAGCCTCCTTATCTCCTGTCCTGGCTTAGCCCATTGTGGTCCACAGAGTCCTATCCTCTGTGGCTCCTGAGGGTCTTGGACCCTCAATTCCCTTGCTGAAGGCGGAAAGGCTGTCTCGGGGGTCGGGCCAGTCCTCAGACAACCGGTCATCACACACCTGGTCATCATGCCCCCGTCCATGCCCCCGTCCATGCCCCAGCATGACATGGTGGAGGGTGGGAAAGTAAAGGGATAGTTTGGGCGAAGTCAGTGAGTCAGCTGGCTCCAGTCTTCTGGGCTGCTGGGCTTAGGACAGTTGGGAGCCAGTGCCCAGCTTGAGAGAGGCCCCTCTAGCTGAGGCTGGCCACTGGGCACAGTATAGCAAGGCAGATGGTTGTAGGGTCTAGCCCCTCTGAGCCAGGAGTGCAGAGGCTGCCCTAGCCTGCCTGGGCCGCTCTGCCTGCTAAGAATCTTCCACCAGTGGCCAGTGTCCCTCTCCCACACTGCAGTTTCTGGTCTTTGGAGGGTGAGTGCTTGTGTCTTCAGGCGTGACCCCATCTCCTCCTCAGATTCCCACAAGGTAGGGAGGGTGCCTGGTGGAGCCCTACTTGGCTGAACAAGAATTTAAGGCTCAGAGAGAAGTGAGTGACCCCAAGTCACATGGTTCACTGGGCCTTGGGCTTCTGATGTCAAATTGGGTTATTCCTGAGACCCACAAAGGGTGGTACAGCCACCCAGGTCCAAAACAAAAGGTCATGGCAGGAAAAATTGGGTGCTTGAGCTGGTGGGGGGAGGAGCTTTGTCCTATGGGCTTTGCTCAGCAGATCCTGATGCAGGCCCAGCCCCAGCCAGACCCTTCTGTGTGCCTAGCCACTGGCCTTGCCCTGGCCACACAGGCCACGGAACGGGCCCTGCACGCTGGGCTGAGGGAGGGCTGGCCCTGGCCCTGGAGGTGCAGTGCCAATGACCCTACAGAAGCCTGTCCTGAATCTTGAGGGGTTGGGAGACTGGGTCATCCACTCTGATGGGGTGAGGCCTTGGGGCAAATTCCCCAGTGTCAGCAAAGTGAGCTGGAGCCTGCAATAGGGCTCAGGCCATCAGCTACATGCCCTGTGCCGTCCCTCACTTGCTGGCCCCGGGGTGAAGGGGACTTACTTCTCCGAGCCTGGTTCCTGTCTGCAGAGTGGTGACTGTCCTGGCACGTGCTTCCCAGGAGCGTGGCGAGCATTAGAGGAGACGTGCTCATTCGGGTTTCCGCAGGAGCAAACTCTGAGAGGAATCTGAGTGCATTTGGGAGGAAGTGCAGGGAGTTAGCAGGGGAAGAGAAGGCAGCCAGGCACCGTGTTCAGAGGCAGCTTAGGGCTGCTGGCAACAGGGGCTTGGGTCTGCTGGGGTCCTCCAGGAAGCAGCAGAGCACAAGAGCCCTGGGAGTTATCTTCCCCGAGGGCAAGGACTCTGGGTGATTATCCAGCAGTTTCCCTCAGGGCAAGGGCTGCTCCTATGGTGTGAAACCCCAGGATGCATGGCCTGTCCATGCACCTGCTAAGGATATTCCAGGGCCAGTGACCATCCTCAGCACAGTGGCAGGTGCTGGTGGTAGGAGGCCGGGGGCACTGGGAATACGGGGGACAGGGGTGGTGCATCGACATTCTAGAAATATAGGCTGGGTGTGGTGGCTCATGCCTGCAATCCCAGTACTTTGGGAGGCCGAGGCACGGGGATCACATGAGGTCAGGAGTTCAAGACCAGTCTGGCCAACATGATGATATCCCATCTCTACTAACAATACAAAAATTAGCTGGGTGGCATGTGCCTATAATTCAGGCTACTTGAGAGGCTGAGGCAGGAGAATAGCTTCAATCTGGGAGGCAGAGGTTGCAGGGAGCCGAGGTGGCGCCACTGCACTCCAGTCTGGGTAACAGAGGGAGACTCCATCTCCAAAACAAAAACAAAAACAAAAGAAAAAAGAAAGAAGAAAAAAAATATGCCTGGCGGAAGTCAGTGCTTTCTAAAGACTGGCTTCTATTGTTATTATTTCACATTGGAAGAGCCTCCAGAAATGGTCACATCTGACTTCTATATTTTCATCAATAGAGAGAAACTGAGGTCCAGGGGAGAGGCCTTACCCAAGGCCACATGACACGCGTTGGTGGCAGGGCTGGTACTGCACTCAGGGAATTTCCTCTAGGGCATCCTTGGTGTTTCCCTGTTTAGCTTGAGTTTATGGGACCGTCCCTCTGTTCTAGGCACCCCACGCACTGTGTGCCGTCAAATGCTCACCAGATGGTGTGCAATAGAAATCACAATCCCCATTTCACAGATGAGAAAACCAAGGCCCAGGAAGGGCAGAAGAATGACCACGGCCACACGTGTTAGGGAGTGGCAAACCTGCAGTTTGAGCCCCCTACACAGGCGTTTCACTCTAGCACACACGGATTTCGTGAACATCCAAGCAGATAAAGGAGAGCTGCGGGAAGCTCGGTAGTTTCAGAGACAAATACGTTTTGTTCTGTGAAACAAATGTTCCGGCTATAATCAAGCTGCTGTAACCAACCGGAAATGCACAGGTCAGGAATGGACACGGTTTCCAGGGAAGCCAGGGCTCAGAGCAGGCTCAACAGATAGGGGGGTTGCAGCCCCCCGAGCTGGGGAGTCCACTTGAGAAAGGGTTGATGGAGCAGTGGGGACTGCAGAGAGAAGCTCCTGGAGTGAGGGTGAGATGCCCATGGGGCTGGGCACACCCGTTGCCAGTCTGCCCACTGCCCATCTGCCTGCTGACTGCCATCCGCCCACTGGCCTGCTGGGTGACAGAGGTCAGGAGTTCGAGACCAGCTTGGAGCTGAACCATGGGAGACACGCCACCCCCGTGGAGTGGGACAAGGATTTGGGCAAGGATTCACACAGTGACTTCTGGAGGGAAGAGGCAGTCGCCTTCCTTTACTTCCTCCAGATCTGTCTCCGAGCTCCGGCACACAGGGAGATCACGTTGGCTGTTAATGGGATAGCTCTTTTGTCTTTTCACAGCTGCAGACACTGGGAAACCAGGGTGAGGCTTGCATCCCCGGCACTAATGTTGCTTTTGTGGTTGCTTGGCTTGACATTATTTCTCAGGCTCTCTCTCCTAGGCCAGGCTGGGTCCTCGGCGGTCTCTGCCTGTCCCCTTAAGTATGTTTGAAACACCAAGGCTGGAAGGATGCGGTAGTGATGGACTCACCTTTTTGATCTGCGAACAGGAACGAGAAACGCTTTGATTTTTTTTGAGCAGGCCCAACACGACTCCCCATTTCCCCAAAACCGACACAACAATTCAGCATACCAACTCTGTTTTTGTTCTTTTCAACACTTCATTTTGACACAAGAGCTTCTCACACACCTTGGAAGGGGCTTCAGCCCAGATGAGGGGTTTTCATTAACGTTGGAGAGGTTGGGGGCCTCAGACAAATCCATCCTCCAAGGCAGTGTATTCTGACGCCACAGCTGGGCTCTCAAATGGCTTAGGAATTTTAGGTTTTCATCTAAATGGTGACCAGGGTGGTCAGTGTGTGGTCAAACTCACTGGGGGAGAAGCGGTCCGTTCTGCTCTCTTGGGGCCTGTGGCTAGGTGGGAGGTGAGATGGTCTCAGGGGAAGGCATGAGAGACCTGCAGGAGCAAAACCTCCCCACTCAAGGGGCAGCCTGCCCTCTGCAGCTGGGTGTGCGAGAGGAGGGGCCAGTAGCCCCAGGGAAGGCGGGACTGAACCAGGGCTCTCCTTGGGCTGCCCAGATGTTACTCTCCAGGGCTGTCTGGCCTCATCCTAGTGTCAGGCCTGCAGCGTAGCCTTGCCTCGTTGGTCCTTCAGATTACCTATCTGTAGCAAGGAGACGATCACGTCTCCCCTGTCCACTGACTGCTGAACTACCGGATGTGGGCATCTTTGTGTTTCCTATTTCTTGTCCATCCTCTGTTCTTGGGTGTCTGAGGTCCCAGGATCTATTGTCTTGTCACCAGTGGCTCATTGACTCCTGTAGCCCAGGATTCCACTTTTGTCCCTGGATTTCACCCCACCTCCTGCTCTGAGCACTGGTGACCTTCACGTCCATGGACCTAATAGGCTTTTCTGCCTTCATCTTAGTTGACCTCTTAGCCACATGCAGCATGAATGTTTCCTATTTGAAATACGTGCCTTTCTTGGCCCTCACTCCACGTCCTTTCTTCTGTCTTTCTGTGAAGTCATTCTTGGGTAGCTCTTCCTCCTTAATCTAAATGCTAGAGTTTATCATGTTTATTCCTTGGGCTTCTTTCCTGCCCCTCCTTCTCCCTGCATGATCCTACCTAATCCTACAGCTTTAAAACTCACCTTATCAGTTAGCAATTGCTGCAATATTACTGTGAGACAAAATTCCCTGCCATTCATTGTCAGACAGCAGTGAGCATGCATCTCTCATCTGTGCCACTGTGGGTCGGCTGCAGCAGTTCTGCTCCATGCACCTCCTTCTGGGGCCAGTTATATGGGCTTGATCTTCCCATAGCATGTATTAGTCAGGGTTCTCCAGGGAAACCGAAGCAATAGTACCTATACAGTCATGTGCCACATAATGACATTTTGGTTAATGACACTCTGCATATACAATAGTGATTCTATAAGATTATAATGGAGCTGGAGAATTCCATTTGCCTAGTGTCGCAGGCATTGTAACATTATGGGGCATTGCATCACTCCGCTGTTATAGTGATGCTGGTATAAGCATATACAAGCCAGTCGTATTGTATAAAAATCTAGCACATACGATTACATATAGTACATAGTACTTGATACTGATAATAAATGACTATGTTACTGGTTTACATGTTAACATACTTTTAATCATTATTTTAGAGCCTCATCTCCAGAGTTGAGTCTGACCTCCTACCTCACAACTATCACAGAGTAAACTTGGGACTCAACTCTGGAGGTGGGCCTATTTATATAAAAAAGGTAAGTGTCCTATACAGGTATACCATTCTTTATACCTGAGCTGTGAAACAGCCTCAGGCAGGTTCTTCAGGAGGGATTCCAGAAGACAGCATTGTTATCACAGCAGGTGACAGCTCCGTGTGTGTGACTGCCCCTGAAGACCTTCCAGTGGGACGAGATGTGGAGGTGGAGGACATGGATGATCCTGCCCCTGTGCAGGCCTAGCCTCATGTATGTGTTTGTGTCTCCATTAAAAAAAAAAAGTTTAAAAAGTTAAAAGAAAAAAGCTTATAAAAAAGATATAAAGGAAATAATTTTGTACAGCTCTACAAGTGTTTGTGTTTTAAACAAAGTGTTATTACCAAAGAGTCAAAAAGTTAAAAAAATAAAAAAGTTCATAAAGTGGAAAGGTTCCAGCATGCTAAGGTTAATTTATTACTGAAGAAAGAAAAATATTTTAGAGTAATTTAGTGAAGCCAAAATGTGCAGTGTTTATAAAGTCTGCGGTCATGCCCTAGGCTTTCGCATTCACTCACTGCTCACTCACTGACTCATTCAGAGCAGCTTCCAGCCCTGCAGTCTCCATTCATGGTATGTGCCATTTTTTATCTTGTGTACCATATTTTTACTGTATCACATGTATGTTTAGATATGGTTTTGATACACAAGTACTTCCCATTGTGTTACAATTGCCTACAGTATTCAGTACAGTAACATGTTGTGCAGACGTGTAGCCTCAGAGCAATAGGCTACACCATACAGCCTAGGTGTGTGGTAGGCTGTACCATCTGGGTTTGTGTAAGTTCACTCTAATAGTTGTGAGATAGGAGGTAGGACTCAACTCTGGAGTTGGGGCTTAGATATTGGACCTAATTCAGAACTAGTTAAAACAGGGACGGGGTGGAAGCACCTTTTCATAAGACATGCCCGCGCGTATGCCATGTTGGTTTACCATTGCCATGGCAACACCTGGAAGTTACCACCCCTTTCCTAGGGATTTCTGCATACACTGTCTTTAAATTGGCACATGATTGAAAGTAGATATAAATCTGACTGCAGACCTGCCCTGAGCTGCTGCTCTTAGCACACTGCCTGTGGGGTAACCCTGCTCTGCAGAAGCAGTCACAGAGCTGCAACACTGCCTCTTCAATAAAGCTGTTTTCTTCTACCGTATCACTGACTTGCCCTTGAATTCTTTCTTGGGCAAAGCCAAGAACCCTCCTGAGGCCCAAATTTGGGGCTCGCCTGCCCTGTTTCAGTTGCACAAAGGCAAAATTGCCTGATGATGCATTTCTTAGGCTGGATCCCCGTTGTTAAGTGCACATGACTGTATAGAGACACAGAAAGAAATTTATTATGATGGATTGGCTCACATGATTCTGGAGGCTGAGAGATCCTATGATCTGCTCTCTGTGCTGGAGGCGCAAAAGCTGGCGGTGTAGTCCCAGTCCAAGCCTGAAAGACTGAGAACCAGAGAAGCCCCCAGTCTGAGTCTGAAAACTTTGAGAACCAGGAATGTTCAGGTCCAAGGGCAGGAAAATATGGTGTGCCAGCTCAAGGAGAGGGAGAGAAAATTTGCATCAGACGAAGCCCATCCACATTGGAGATGGTGGTCATCTTCACTCGGTCTGCTGATTCAAACTCTAAACTCTCCTAGAAACATCCGCAGACACATCCAGAAAGAAGGTTCTACCAGCTATGTGGGCATCCCTTAGCTCAGGCAAGGTGACACATAAAATTAACCATCACACAGAAAATGCTGGAGCTCAAGAGAACAAGATGATCCAAGCTTCTGCTTCTGCTGTGTCTACTGCTGCCTCACTGGTCTGCTTTGGGTTGACCCCAGAGTCAGGGGAGAGGAAGCTCGCTTGGGCCACTGAGAGCTGGGACAAGGATGTGGATGGATGATTCCATTACAGGAGAGTGAGGGGCTGAGATAAATAATTTGGTCTCCCCAGCACATCGGTGCCAGCGACTCCCGGATCTATTTCTAGGCCAGGCTGTGAGCTTCAGACTCACTCCACACCTTCCTTGACTTCTCCACTTGACTCTCCTGAAGGCTACAGGGGATTACTCCGTGCATCTGATCTCCCCTTGAAGACTCAGATTCCCTGTTTGTCAAGTGAGCAGGTTGATTAGATGAGCTACTGGTTCTGAGGGCAAGTGTGGGACCTAGGGTCCTGCATCGCCTGCGTCACTTCAGACTTTCTTTTGGCTTTACGCCCCCTTGGGATTTACCTGATGGTTGAGAACATGAACATTTAGCCAATGACCCATTTGGGGAGATGGAAGAATCTTCTGTTGACCCCTCTCAGGTCTGTGAGCTCCACAAGCTCTCTGGTTCCCTGTGCAGAAGATTAGCTGGGCCGTGCTGAGTAAGTGGATGAGGATGGTGTCTTAGTTCATTTGTGTTGCTATGAAGGAATAGCTGAGACTGGGTGATTTATAAAGAAAAGATGTTGATTTGACTTATGGTTCTGCAGGCCAAACAAGCATGGTGCCAGTATCTACTTGGCTTCTGGTGAGACCTCAGGGAACTTTTACTCATAGCAGAAGGCAAAGGGGAAGCTGGCATGTCACATGATGAGAGATGGAGCAAGAGAGGGAAGGTGGAGAGGGGCTATACTCTTTTAAACAATCAGATTGCATATCAACACAGAGTGAGAACTCACTTAATACCCCGGGATGGAGGGCAATAAGCTATTCATGAGGGATCCGCCGTATGACCCAAAAATGTTCCACCAGGCCCCACCTCCAACACTGGGATCAAATTTCAACATGAAATTTGGAGGGGACCAACACCCAAACCATATCAGATGACTTTGTCATTCAGGCTGTTCACGGAATGAGGGACCCTCACCATGGCCACGAATCTGTCCCCCAGCTCAGGCTCTGAGTGCAGAGAGACGGGACTGAACTTGGAGGCTCTAAGCTCAGAAAGTAGGATCTGTGGGGCCACACTTTGGGCAATGTGTGGCCCTGCAGTTCCACCACTAACAAGGTGATCAGTTCTTCTGCAGTCATTCTTGTAGAGGCAGGTGTGGCCTGGGGACATCGCGTCCCAGGCAGGCCGCCCTCTGTCCTGAAACAGCCTTCCTGGAGCCCTGCGCACCCCAAACAAAAGCTGCCTCTGACTCCTCAGCCTTTGTGCACATCTGCATTATTAGCAATGCTAATACCATTCTGCAATGATAAATAATTAAACAATTATGGTCATGAATCAATAAGTTTAGCACATTTTTTCATCAGCAAATTGTACTGTATAAACAAGAAATATAAATTACCAAGTCTAATTTCCCCCTAAAATTATAAGCATTTTATATCTAATAATTAAAATAGTATTAGAATTCAATGTAGGATAGTTAGAACTTTAAAGAATTTTCAGTTTCCACCAAACACCATTAAATTGTCATGTTTTATATCTCTGAATCTGATTAACATTTTGAGATCTGGCCTCAGAAATCTTTCTTTGTTAGCTCCCAGAGACGCTCCACCCAGGCTCCAGCTTCTCCCCATCCTCACAGACGGCAAATCCACTGGGCTCCGGCTTCCAAGGGTCTGGATCTGCGGGTTCCACTGGAGAGCGAGGATTTATAGGAATTTTTGATTGAAAGCACGGGTGACAAACCCATAGCTTGTGGGCTCTGCGCACCCTCCACGGTCTTTTGTTTGGTCTGCTGGCAGTTGTTTGATTTTTATGTTTTGGGGGGATGTTGTTTGCTTTGTCTTTAAGTTTAGATGTCCAGGTTGTTTTGAGGAAGAAAAAACCCACACCGGATTTACAGTCCCTCATATCTCCCATATTCTGCACAGCAGCTGCCCCGTCTCAAGGGAGCCCCGTCTCAATGGAGCATGTATGGTCCAGGTGGCTGCAGTCCCCACCACTCCCCACAGTGTCTTGCTGTGGCTGAGGCCACCAACAATTGTCTCAGAGGGCCACATGCTCTTTTTTCTGGCCTTGGCCCTGGTCTCTTTTGCAATCTCCGATTCAGTGGTTAGAATTTGATGCCTTCCCACCCCCTACTCAGTGGCTCATACCTGTGATCCCAGCACTTTGGGAGGCCAAGGCCGGTGGATCACCTGAGATCAGGAGTTTGAGACCAGCCTGGCCAACATGGTGACACCTCGTCTCTAGTAAAAATACAAAAATTAGCCAGGCGTGGTGGGCACACATCTATAATTCTAGCTACTCAGGAGTCTGTGGCGGGAGAATCGCTTGAACCCAGGAGGCAGAGGTTGCAGTGAGTCCAAATCGTACCACTGCACTCCGGCCTGGGAGAAAGGGCAAGACTTCATCTCAAAAAAAAACAAAAAAAAAAAAAAGAAAAAAGAAAAAAAGAATTTGATGCTCTAAGCGTGTAAGATAAAGTTCACGAAGGCCCAGAATCCCAGCACGTTTTACAGAGGGAAACACTGAGTATAAGGTGGGTAATGGTTAGAGGGTCAAGGTCACCCCCAGGCCAGGTCCCTTCCAACTGCTGCCAACTGCTTGTTGCTGCCATCCCACCCACCAGCCTGAATAGCCTCCCACCTTTCCTGGTGTTCCTGCTGCCTCTGGAGAGCCAAACATCTCCACACCAGCCCCTCTGCTTTCCTCCCCTCTCCCAGGTTCCCAGAGCAGTGTCCCAGGCTCCAAAATGCTCTCTTTCTTGGTTTGACCTGTCTGCCACCAAAAGATGAAACTCAACCAAGAGAACATCAAGGAACCCCAGCTTCCTACCTCCACTCATCATTGGCAGCTGCAGTGGTCCCGATCACGTCGTGGGGGCAAGTAATAGGATTCTATCCATCAGTGGCTCACCCACGTCTCCTGCAACCCCTTCCACCCTCGCGAAGGGCGCCCCCAGGTACCCAGGTGGCCAGCCGGGTGCTGGGGGTCATTCTGGCAGTTCCCTCCCTTTCCCTCACCTGACCACCACCCACTCACCTGGTCCCCCTGCTTCTCCTTCCTCAGGCTTGTGGATTCCAGCTCTCTCCCACCCTGCACCCCCTCCACACACCCACTCCACAGCCCCGGCTGCACTGCTGTTTCCAACTTCTCAACTTCTTTGAAAAAACATTTTCAGCACAGCTGAAGAAGGGAGGTTCTAAATTGCAAATCTGGCGAGGTACCCCCAGCCCCAGTTTAAAATATTCAATGACCCCAGTTCCTCAGGACCAAGTCCATTCTCCTTACTGCTTTACAGTGTAGGTGTGCTGGAGGCAGTGCTAAGTCCACCCAAGGTAGTTCATGAACAGGGAGAGTGATTCTCAGGATAAGGTGTCTGTGTACTGGAAACAAAGGCTGGAGGCCATGCAGGGTGGTGGCCTCTGTGCTGGGCTCCCCCAGCCTTTGCTCCAGTGAATCCCTCTTGCCTTCTGTTTCTCCCAGGTCCCCCTCATCCTTCCTGACCGAGTTCTTCACCTCTTCGAGGAGCCTTCCCTCCCTACCCCCGGGCCTGTAAGTGATTCCCTCCATCCCCTCTGTGTCCATGCAGCTCTGTGTGGTGGGGACGGGTCCTGGGGACACCCCTGTGTCCATGGAACTCTGTGTAGTGGGGATGGATCCTGGGGACACCCCTGTGTCCATGGAACTCTGTGTGGTGGGGATGGATCCTGGGGACATCCCTTTGTCCATGGAACTCTGTGTGGTGGGCATGGGTCCTGGGGACATCCCTGTCCATGCAGCTTTGTGTGGTGGGGACGGGTCCTGGGGACATCCGTTTGTCCATGGAGCTCTGTGTGGTGGAGACAGGTCCTGGTGACATAATGGTCCCCACAGAGCTCTGCGTGGTGGGGACAGGTCCTCATGACACCCCTGTGTCCATGGAACTCCATGGAGCTCTGTGTGGTGGGGAAGGGTCCTGGGGACACCCCTGTGTCCATGGAACTCTGTGTAGTGGCCATGGCCATGGGTCCTGGTAACTCTGTGGGTACTGTGAGACTCAGCAGCCACTGCAGCTTGTGGACTCTGGATCTACAGTCCTATGGGACAGCAAGTCCAATGCCCAGGTGAGTAGACCCCAGGCTCTGGAAGCAGTACTCTCACCCACAGAATTATGTGGAGTGCAGACGGGGGCAGAACTCTCACTCCCACCATGGCCTGTGGACTGGGACGCATAGACATGGTCCCTGGTAGGCCCCAGCCTTCCCTCCCCTCAGGGCTGACCTGTCTGCCGTGTGCCTGGCCATGCCTTTCTTGAACCTGGGGACATTTTCAGCTCTGCCACTGCCCTGGGTGATGCACAGTTCCTCATTTTTCCAGGTCTTCCCCGAAACTCTGACTCTGGAGTAAGGTTTGGTGGACAGAGCTCTGTTGCCTCCTCAGGCCCATTGTGACTTAGGATCTGTTTTCTTGCCCATCATCTTCCAGAGCTGGGCTGGGCACACAACACGAGCTCAGAAGGGATCCTGTGCTTGAAACATGAAGTACATCACGCAGGACGACTGAGGCTGAAACTAACGAGGTGACTGACAAGTATACAGATGTGTTACATTTCACCACGGCCAGCATCCAGTCAGAGGGCTTGTGCTGAGAGGCACTGCTCCTGCGGCCCTTCTAGGGCTGGTCTCGGTCCCTGTGGAATGTGCGAGCTCAGGAATCTTTGTTCCTGGGGCTGCTGTCACAGTGTGCCAATGGTATGTCATTGGAGGACATCTCTTTGAATGAACTAAGAATGCTTAAAAAGAACAGTAGCTGGCCGGGCACGGTGGCTCACACCTGTAATCCTAGCACTTTGGGAGGTGGAGGTGGGTGGATCACCTGAAGTCGGGGGTTCGAAACCAGCCTGACCAACATGGAGAAACCCTATCTCTACTTAAAATGCAAAATTACCTGGGTGTGATGGTGCATGCCTGTAATCCCAGCTACTTGGGAGACTGAGGCAGGAGAATCACTTGAACCCAGGAGGTGGAGGTTGCGGTGAGCAGAGATCTCGCCATTGCTATTGCCTGGGCAGCGAGAGTGAAACTCCGTCTCAACAAAAAAAAAAAAAAAAAAAAAAAGAGGACAGTAGCCATCTAAGTTAAAGACACGCACCTCTTGGTTGAAATAGACTGATCAGTCCCAGAAAATCCCTGCTAAGCAGTCAGCTGCCGAAAGCACCTGCCTGGGGCATGGACCCTCGCCAAATGTCAACACGATGTTGGGGACCAACAGGACCACTAGAGGCTCAGTGTCGAGGAGACTGGACATGGAGATTGCTTCAAGCTGGGTTTCCCTTGGAATGCAGAGCCTGAGGCCGGGCCTGAAGGCATATAGCTTACTGGGGACATCATCCCAATTGGTGGGGGTAGAGGGAGGTGGACAGAATTGTCCAAGGAGTCATATAAAATGCAGCTCTCAAGTGTCCACCTGGAGAAACAAAGCGGGGACTCATTTACCCATTGGCACTGTCCCCTTAGGTCGAGATGACCCCCGAGGGCATGGATTCCTCTTCATACTCAGGTTGCCCACGTGTGTTCTGCTAGAGACCTGGGTGTGGGCTGGATAAGTGGGTGAGAGGGTCTCTCGCTGCCCCTGGCCCGCGACGGGTGTCCACTGCAGGGGGATGCAGAGTGATATTCCATGGAGGGTGAGAAGCAGCGCTGCTTCTGCCTGCTCAGGGGCTCAAGTGATTTTGGAGGAGATGAGGCATTCCAGGCAGAGAGGTCACACCCACATGTTGTGGCTGTGTCAGCGTCTCTGAGATCAGCCCCTTCAAGGCCCCAGGTGGAGGTGGACCCCTGGGAGCCGGGGCAGCCTTTGAAGATGTGCAGCATGGAGGGCGCAGCCAGGTGCTGAGAGGCCTCTGCTCAGTGTCACCCCTGCAGCAGGGCTGGCCTGTTCATCTTGCTGTGTTCCTGCCTCCATTTGCCTCTGTTCGTGGGTGGAAGTTATCAGGGCCGCGGGTGCCAACGCCAGGATGCCGGGGCTTCCAGATTTTGTTTCACTTGGTGGCTCTTAGCAACATGTTTCTTGCATTCTGCTCATTCTGTTTCACATTTCACACTTCCCCAGGCTGAGCGATCCATCCATCTAGTGCAAACGCTTCTGACAGGGCTGGGGTGGAGGACGCCCTGCTGGGCCCAGCAAGGGGAAGGAAGAGGGCTTGTTGGGTGGGTGTGGGTGGCGCACGCTGGCCAGGACAGCCTGGGGTCTATGTTCCTGCACCCCCACCCCTCGCCTTCTTCCCTGTCTTGCAGGGCCCTCTCGGAACTGGCGATTGCTCTGAACACACCTTCCTCCTCTTTTCATTCCAGTCTCTCTGATCACCTGGGGAGGTACAGACCTTGCACCTTCTTCCTCACAGCCCAGATGCCACCCGACTCATCACCCCACACACCACCTGAATCACCACACATCTCCAAACAGCCCTCAGGCTTTTACACTGCAGGGACAATTTTTAAAAAAAATTTCTCTTCAACCTTCTCCAAAGTCTCTAGTCAGCCACTTAGAGAAAAACTCTCCAAATTTCCTATCTCTCCCTCTATATTTATATTGATTTCCATTTAAAATTATTTTTGCACAGGGTTTTCCTTGATTTTCTTTCTTTTGCAATTACAGATTAATCTGAACCTCTAGATTTTTGAGTATGTATCTATGTCTCTATCTATCTGTATTTTATTTTAAATTTGTAATAATATTCAGAATTAGCTCACAAAACTGGATTACACAAAGCCAGCAGGTTTAAAAATATTTCAAAGATGTTGCTTTTATGCTTCAAATCCTTGAAAAGCCAAATACATTCACTTCTGAAACTAAGTCTTGGGTTTTGCTGAAAAAAAAAAAATAAGAAAAGTGTTTAATAGCACATATGGCATAATTTTATTTGACATCTGTTTTGTAACAAACAATATTTAGCTCACTTATTTGCTGAATGATACAGTACACAGTGCAAACAAAAAGTCCAATGAACAGTTTTTCCAGAGTTTGTAATATATCAATATTTATTGCAAAAGAATGCAAAACTTAAACATTTAAGTGTGTTATTGATTGTAATATGCAAAACATTGATTACTGCATGTTGCCATTGCAAAAAAAAAAATGTACTAAATGCCTTCTGGGGTATGAAAATGAGGTGCATTTCAGCAAGAGGAGCTCACTTGCTCCCTTTGGTGACATTTAGTCTTAGGTCTGCCCCCCTCCCTCCGTTTGTGTCATCCTATTGAAGACAGCTGTCAATATATTTAGGATGCTTTAGCTCATAGCAGCAAAAATGGTGAGACTATTGGCTTAATTGTGAGGAGTGATTGATTTTAATGGAAACAACATTTAAAAACTCAGAATGCACTTTCTGTTGGCAGTGCTAATAGAATCCTGTAATGAATTGAAGCTTCACACATAAATGCATGGTACTTACTGCAACAATTAGCAAAGGACAACAATGGTTGATGCATTAATTTTTTTAACTCTAAAGTTGAAATAAATTATTTGTTTACATAATGGGACCACAGGAACCAAGGCAGAAGTAGAACTGGATAACACCTGATACACAAAGCACACACCAACAAAACTCTGGTCAAGTGAAGCCACGAGCAGGACCCTGGTGTTGTTTTCTGTCATTGTCATTATTATTGGAAAAATAATATCAGAAACAATATGTAAACAGATCACCCTTCAGGTCGTTGGGCAGCGGGAGATGGCGAGGACTCCCTGTCCTGTTGAGGTTCTGTGTGGTGGGCACATTTTTCCTTGAGTTGACATCAATACAATGACAAATGCAGCCAGGAGGGGTGAGCTCAACTGAAGGGTCTTGAGGGATTGCCTGGAGCACACTCAGAAGCCCCCAAAACAAGACTTGGAAACTGCTCCCCAACCCCAGAACAGAAAAGTTACAGATTTGATTAGATTTTCGAAACAATCAAAATCATGAAAGTAAAATAAACAGCATACATTTACTAAACATCTCATGTTCCAAACCCCATGTAAGAGCTTTTCACGCCTCTCCTCAGGCCATCCCTGACCTCGACCCTGAAAAGCAACCTGCAGGTTCAGAGGGCACTTATTTTGACCTGCACTGGGGCTCTAAGCGCTCGAAGGAAGCCATGACTTGCGTCTTCCATTTTGCAATAGTTCTCATTAGCACTTGGTGCCCACTCTGTGCCTGGTTCCCCACCAGGGGTGGGTGGAGTGAGGGCAGAGATGGCGAGACCAAGCTTCTGCCCTCTAGTGTGCTGATGATGAGGCCTTCCAGGAGCCCAAATTTGTGTGTGGGGGGGGCAGTATAGGCTCAGAAAACAGCTTTGAGAGGTTCAGAAGGGAAGAGGAGGATGACCTTGAGCGTGTGATGGTTCTCAGGGCCCAGCAACTTCCCCTTTATAGGGGCATCCTCTCGGAGCTAAGAGACCAGAACTGCAGACAACCTGGGCATCCCCTGGTTCTTAAGCTCCCCCTGTGATTTCTCCACCAGTTCTCTCGGCCTCTGGCTGAACTGACAGATTCTCAGTCTAACTGGCTGCCTCTACCTGGGATGGCCTTCATTACCCTTACTCTTAACTTCTCCAAGCCTCAGTCCTCACGTTTTTCAAAGGAAGGTTAAAGGAGGGCCAGGTGTGGAGGTTCACGCCTGTAATCCCAGAGTTTTGGGAGGTCGAGGTGGGGGGGGTCACTTGAGCCCAGGAGTTCAAGAACAGCCTGGATAACATAACGAGACCCCATAAAATAAAACAATTAGCTGGGCATGATGGTGCATGCCTGTAGTCTCAGCTATTTGGGAGGTTGAGGTGGGAGCATTACTTGAGCCCAGGAGTTTGAGGCTACAGTCAGCCATGGTTGTGCCACTACACTCCAGCTTGGGTGACAGAGCCAGATCCTGTCTTTAAAAATTAAAAAAAGGAAGGTTAGAGGATAAAGGAGATAATATGTGGAAAGGACTAGACAGCACCTAGCACAGAGTAAGCGTTCGGAAAATACCAGTTTTTGTTTGTATGCTTCTTATTCATTGTTAGTGCTCCGGGCTTCTGTGAGAACTTGACTGCTGTGTAATCTCTCTGAACCTCAACTTCCTCACTGTAAAATCAAGAGAGCACTGCATTTTATACTTCAGAGGGTTGCTGGGGTTGTTAGACCAAGATGATTCGTGGACAGTGGCCTGCACTGTGCCTGATACAGAACAAACACTCAGATGTTAGGTGGCAGTAACAAGAATGATCACATCTTCTGATATTGAGAGGCAGCCCTGGGTCTATTCAGAAACAAAGAGCTAACCCTGGCTGTGAAAGGGTTTGTGCTTCGGGGTCTGTCCTTGCAGAGATGGTAGATGGGAGACGCAAGGAGACACTAGCATCCTCTTTTGTGGGAGAAGGTTCTAGCAGATGTTGTGGCTACAACAATTGGCATCAGTGACTTGGAGCTGAAACCTGGCTTGCGGGGCACTGGGGGAGATCTCGGGGCAGCCTAACTCACCTACCCTCTTCCTCCTCCGTCCTCTGCAACAGTGAGAAACGATCCAGGAAACAGAAAGCAGAGGCGAACAATATATGTCACGAGGAAATAAGAACACTGCACCACTAGAATAAATAATAATATTTTTTTCCCTGGCTTTAATGAAACTCTATAGATATAAAAAGCTGGAGAAAGGGGATTTTTTTTTTACAGACCTTAATTATAGCAGGGTTGTTAGTAAATTTACTGAATTGCAAATGTAAAATATTCTGATGGCCTGAGTAAAACCACATATTTAAGCCTTCTAAATGAACATTTCTGTTTTTTGAGTAATTTGTACCATCTGTGTCAAAATTCTGAGTCTAAAAAAAAAAGCAGTGGAACAAATGTTGGTTCCATAAAACAGTCCTAGTTCATTGTTGAAATTGTCACACATTAACATTGCAGGCCATCTGGGAAGACAAAAGCCTCTAACCAGATTGCGGAGATGATTTTATTGGTCTGGTATTAATCAGGATATGGCATAATATTTAAGCAGAAAGGAGAGATGAGGTGAAGTGGGGCCCTTCACCCACCCCAACTGCGCGCGAGTTGTACCAGAGCCCCCTCCACTACGGCGTGGGGCATTTTAAAGCCGGTTTCATCATCAGAAAATGTAAATAAAAGCCAAGGTAATATTTCCGGTTTGAACACAGGCACACAAAACACAAAAACTTCATGGACTTAGGCGGCTGGCTCAGGGGAGGGAGAGCTCTTGTTCAGCGGGGTCTACCCAGAACCAGGCCGAAATGATGCGGAGTGGAGCTTCCCTTTATCACCGCACATCTGACCCTCAGCGTGAAAGTCCTCACACCCAGAATGGTCCCCTGCTGCTCACTGTCCTGGCAGGTACACTGTGGCGAGGCCAGCCTGGCCTGTAGCAAGACTGACCACGGCCGGGGTTCAGCCCTGACAGCTCCAACCCCCGCACCTTGGGCCCCCTTCCCCTTTTGCACTGAGGCTGGGGATCCTTGGTCCTGCTGGATCCTGGCGTGTGCCCAGCTGGAGCTCCCGTCAGCTCAGGGGTCGGTAGCTTGGTGGAGGCAACTCTTCAGGCAGGTCACTTGAGGATTCAGAGGGGAGTTAGAGATCACAGTTTAGATCATGTGCGGCTTCCTCTGGCCACTCCATATGCCCCCGGGTGAACGGGCTGGCAGTCAAGGATCTGATGTTACCCCCATGGGTCCCACTTTCTATGTGCTTCCAGATCTCTGCACTGATCATCTCACAGCACAGAGGGATGCCTGGATTTAGGGATGTATTTTTCAGACAACTTGCCCCTAAATGCAAGCCATCAATTTCATCAAGTGCTTAATGGAAGGAACACAGTCTGCCCCAAATGCTGGCCTGTGTTGAACCCACTGAGGGGAGGGAGGTCGGCCTCCCGGGTGATGCCTTCCTGAGAAACTTTCAAGGGAACTTTTGAGTTTGTGATAACTTGTACACACTGTACCCTCCTGTGCTATGTGGCCCTGTGTGACTGGGGACTCAGGCGGGGGTGTCCAGGGTGCTGCTGGATGTGCGTCCCCTGGGTCTGCTGGGGGGTAGAGAGCTGCAGCGGCCAGATGTGTCCCGCTGGCCTTAGGCCTTCCTGCCAGGAGAAGATGCCACCCCTTCTGGGCAGCTTTCAAGGCTGGGGGACCGTGGGGCTCCCTGTGGAACTGCCTTCATACTTTTCTCTTTATCTTTGTCCCTCAGGAGGTGATGCACAAATAAATGCCTTAAGCAGACTGACGACATTCACCTTTGCTCCAAATGCTAATGTATGTAGAGTCTCTTCTCAACATCTCCTGCATGCTGAGTCCTGTTGCAGAGGGAAGGGAGAGCCCTGGCCACAGGGAGTTGAGTCCAGTTTTCAGGAAAAACTTACCGGAAACAGTAAAGGACGTGATAATGGGAAATGCAGGTTGCCGGGTCACCAGAGCTCAGACAATGAGCATGAGAATTGTGGGATACGTTAAGAGGGACCTCTTGTAGTCCCAGCTACTCAGGAGACTGAGGCAGGAGAATGGCGTAAACCCGGGAGGCGGAGCTTGCAGTGAGCTGAGATCCGGCCACTGCACTCCAGCCCGGGCAACAGAGCGAGACTCCGTCTCAAAAAAAAAAAAAAAAAAAAAAAAAAAAAAAAAAAAAAAAAAATAAGAACCTGAAGGCCGGTCACGGCAGCTCATGCCTGTCCTCCCAGGACTTTGGGAGGCCAAAGGCAGGCAGATTGCTTGAGCTTAGGAGTTTGAGACCAGCCTAGGCAACATGGTGAAACCTCAACTCTACAAAAAATAGAAAAAAATTATCCAGGCATGGTGGCATGCACCTGTGGCCCCAGATACTTGGGAGGTTGAGGCAGGAGGATTGTTTGAGTCCAGGAGGTTGAGGCTGCAGTGAGCTAAGATGGCACCCCTGCACTCCAGTCTGGGTGACAAAGTGATATCCTATCAAAAAAAGAAAAGGAAAGAAAACATGAGACCTTGTCTCTAATAAATAAATAAATAAGACTTCTATCTCTGAAAAAAAAAAGAAAGAAATCAACACCCCATCTCTTAGAACAACAGCCACAAAATGGACACAGATCACACTTCTCTGCTATATAAAATCCTGTAGTGGCTCCCATTTACCCCAGAAAGAGAGGTCAGAGTCCCTGAGAGGCGCTTGCCCCCTGGGTTTCCACAGGAGGCATCTTCCTTGCTCCTCCCCACCACAGGGCCTTTGCACTTGCTATGCTCTCTGCCCGGAAGCCCCTTGATCACCAGCTGGGTCAGCCCAGCCAATCTCTTTTCTTCTTTCAATACCAACGCAGGCAGCGCTTCTTTAAGGATTTGTTCCTCTGATCTCATAGCACCTTCCACTCCTCCCTTGCTGCTCATACCACTGTTTTAATTAAGTGGTTTACTATGTAATTATTGTTTGTGCCTTCATGTCTGAATACGAGGAGATCCACTATTTTCCCAATGAAAAGATGAGAACTTTTTTAGTGGGGGTCCTGCTTGTATATAGAAACTCATAAGGATAAAGTCAAAATAGTCCAATACTTCTTTACGATAGTTATTAGCTATGTTGCAATGCATACTTGAAATCACTTTTTTTTTGAGCTAAGGCTTCCTTCTGTCACCCAGGCTGGAGTGCAGTGGTGCAATGGTAGCTGACTGCAGCCTCGAACTCCTGGGCTCAAGTGAACCTCCTGCCTTGGCCTCCCAAAGCCCTGGGATTATAGGCATGAGCCAGCGTGCCCTACCCCGAAATCACATTTTTTAAAAAATTTCATTTCCACAGGTTATTGGGGAACAGGTGGTATTTGGTTACATAAGTTCTTTAGTGGTGATTTGTGAGATTTTGGTGCACCCATCACCCAAGCAGTATACACTGCACCCAATTTGTAGTCTTTTATCCCTCACCCCCTTCCCATCCTTTTCCCCTGAGTCCCCGAATTCCATTGTGTCTTTCTTATGCCTTTGCATCCCCATAGCTTAATTTCCACATATGAGTGAGAACATAGGATGTTTGGTTTTTCTGTTCCTGAGTTACTTCACTTAGAGTAATAGTCTCCAATCTCATCCAGGTCGCTGTGAATGCCATTAATTCATTCCTTTTTATGGCTGAGTAGTATTCCACCATATATCTGTACCACAGTTTCTTTATCCACTCTTTGAATGATGGGTATTTAGGCTGGTTCTACAGTTTTGCAATTGCGAATTGTGCTGCTATAAACATGTGCGTGCAAGTATCTTTTTCATGTTATGACTTCTTTTCCTCTGAGTAGATACCCAGTGGTGGGATTGCTGGATCCAGAATCTACAATGAACTCAAACAAATTAGCAAGAAAAAACAAACAATTCAATCAAAAAGTGTGCTAAGGACATGAATAGACAATTCTCAAAAGAAGATATACAAATGGCCAGCAAACATATGAAAAAATGCTCAACATCACTGATGATCAGGGAAATGCAGATAAAACCACAATGTGATACCACCTCACTCCTGCAGGAATGGCCATAACATAAAAAGAAGAAAAGAAAATAGATCTCAGCATGGATGTGGTGATCAGGGAACACGTCTACAGTGCTGGTGGGAATGTAAACTAGTACAATCACTATGGAAAACTGTGGAGATTCCTTAAAGAACTAAAAGTAGAACTACCATTTGAAATCACTTTTTATGCAAGGAAGTACACTCACTGAGAATACTTTTTTATTCTCCCACGTCAGGAATAAATTGCACTAAAATTTTCACACAGTGCCCCCTCCACTTTCACCGCCTTGGCTGTCGGGGGAGCTGTTTTCTCAGGCTCCTGCCTTCAGTGGTAGGGATTCATTGGAATCCCTCAAGATGCTTTGGCTCATGCCTGTAATCCCAGGACTTTGGGAGGCTGAGGTGGGCAAATCACGGGAGGCCAGGAGTTCAAGATCAGCCTGGCTAACATGGTGAAACCCTGTCTCTACTGAAAATACAAAAATTAGCTGGGTGTGGTGGTGTGCACCTGTAATCCCAGCTTCTCTGGAGCCTGAGACAGGAGAATCACTTGAACCCGGGAGGTGGAGGTTGCAGTGAGCTGAGATCACACACCACTGCACTCCAGCCTGGGCGACAAGGGTGACATTCCGTCTCAAAAAAAAAAAAAAAAAAAAAAAGAAACGTATCCAAAGCTGTGAGTTCCGTTTGGGATATCCATATGCTCCATAAAATAACCGCTTGATTTACTTTCCTATGAGACCCCTAAAAAACTGCTTTCCTGTGGTGCCCAGCACCTGCAGTTTGGAGACCACACCTCCTCCCCAGGAATAAGTATTGTAGTTCTGTTTATTTTCTTTCCCCATTTTTTTTAACCTATTCCGTCAGGTGACCTCTATAAGCATCCGACATTAGCATTGACGGGGGACTTGTAGGACGAATAGGTCTCTTCCTTTAAGTTCAGGCTGAAAGGAATTGGGAGCAGAGCCCTGCGGCAGGACAGAGACTTCGCAAAGCCCGGAGCACAGAGCAGCACCCTGTCTTCTAAAGGACAATTTTGGGAAACTTCTTGCCTAATATTCTGGCACTGAGGATCATTCTGTCACATCTCCACTCCGGACTGCAAGCCTGCAAGCCCCACCCAGGGCAGGGCTCCTCATTCCTGTGCACCGTGGAAGCCCTGTGCCTGCCCAGGGCCTGGCACTTGTATGTACTTGAAAACCTCGTGTGGAGTAAAGAGAAGAGTGAAATGTAAAGGTCTTGAAGTGGGGAAGGAAAGTTGAGGTGGCTCTGGACTCAGCGTGGTGACAAACAGAGCGGGGAGGGGATGGTCTTTCATGAGGCAGAGCGAGGAGGCACTGTCACTTACGCATACACACACACACACACAGAGACATGCACACAGACACACACAGACACAAAGACACACAGACACAGACACACAGACACACAGACATATAGACACATAGACATACAGGCACATAGACACATAGACACAGACACATAGACACACACAGACACACAGACACACAGACATGCACAGACACACATATAGACACATAGACACACAGACACAGACACAGACACACGATACAGATCCAGCTACACATATAGACACACAGACACACAGATATAGACGCAGAAACACACACACACACAGACACAGACGCACACACAGACACATACACAGACACACACAGACACACAGACACATCAGACACACACACAGACACATCAGACACACACAGACACATGTAGACACACACAGATACACAGGCACACACACAAATACAGACACACACACACAGACACATATGAACACACACACAGACACACAGATACACACACAGACACAGATACAAACAGACACACACCCACACATACAGACACAGACACACACACAGACACACATATAGACACACAGACACACAGGCACACACACAGACACACAGACACACACAGACACAGACACATACAGACACACGGACACAGACACACACCCACACATACAGACACAGACACACATGGATACACATAGACACACGGAGATACACACACACATGCACAGAGACACACACACACACACACACGAGAGTTCCAGAGGAAAGGTGATCCCAGGCCAAACAGAAGCCTCTGGAAGCTGGAGCAGGGGTTCTGGGACTTGTACCCCTGCCTGTGGCCACAGTTCTTGCAGGACCTGCCCAGTGATGAGCGCGGACCAGGAGCTCTCCGGAGAAGCCCCTCCTGGCGAGACGTTGTTGTGAGCGTGCTAATGTCTTCCACTTAAGCAGCAGCCACCGAGGTGTGGGGCTTCCTGGTGCCTAATGGCCCGGGGTGTCGCCGAGCGCTATTAATCCTGCTGGCCATTAACTCCGGGAAATGCTCAGGGTCATTACAGGCTGTGTGGCTTCCAATGAGCAGTACCCCTGCGAGGTGAGCGCCCTGGCCACCAGCCCTGGGAATGGCCTCCTGCAGGGAGAACCCCAACCGGGGCAGGAGGGGGTGCCTGGCCTTTGCGTGTGTGTGTGTGTGTGTGTGTGTGTGGTGGGGGGAAGGGGGAGCAGGCATGCACCCAACATCAGGGGACAGCATCAAAATGGGGACACAGAGATGTGCAGCAAGGGCTGTTCTCTGCAAAGACCCAGAGAGTCATCCCCCAAGTGCTGCCTGGAAGCAGCACGTGGCTGGGATGTGGGGGTGCTGGGGCAAAACTGGAAGGAATGATTTTTGCTGCTGTGAGTGGAGGGCCGGGGACAGGAAGAACTATTGGAGAAGGGTTCCAGGTAGCCTTGGTGTGATCTCCAAAGTGTTAGGAGAGTACTCAGTTTCCTACTCTGGTGAAGGACAAGGAGGCAGAGAAGGGCTGCAGCAGTGCCAGGGAGAGCCACAGGCTTGGGTTGTGGCTCAGGACAGGCAGCAGTTCCGCCAACAGTGGAGGGTCTTGTGCTTTTGCAGGACAGCTGCTGTGTCTCACTCTGCTCCTGCTGTCCTGCTGGCCCAGCCACTGGCTCTCCACCTGGATGGCCTCTGTTGCCCCGTGGCCTCTGCTGTCACATGGCCTTGGCTGCCCATGGCCTCTGCTGTTCCGTGGCTTCTGCTCTTCCATGGCCTCTGCTGCCCTGTGGCCTCTGCTGCCCCATGGCCTCTGCTGTTCTGTGGCCTCTGTTGCTCCATGGCCTCCACCGTCCTGTGGCCTCTTCTGACCCGTGGCCTCTGCTTTCCCATAGCCTCTGCTGCCCTGTGGCCTCTGCTGCCCTGTGGCCTCTGCCGGCCTGGGGATTCTGCTACCTGGTGCCTCTCCTTACTCTTTATGAGATCTGCAGTCAGGCCTCCTGGGTTCAAGCCTTGGCGCTCCTGTTTCCTAGCTGGGTGGCCCTGCGCAACCGACTGACATCCTCTGAGCTTCAGTTACATTTCCCATAAAATGAGAAAAACAACAGAGTGTTATGAGGATTAAAGATGACAACAAGTAGATCATTTGGGACCAGCCTGGAACCAGCAAAAGGTCTGTAAATGCTTCCTCCTCCTCCTCCTCCTCCACTTCTCCTCTCTCTTCTGATTTTATTGTTTCTGTTATTCTCTCTGTGTGTCTTCTGGCCTCGATCCCTGACTGTGAGGCTCATGGGCACTCTGTCACTGCCTCCGCAGAGTGGCTGGGCTGGGCCATTATGCACTTTCCAGAAATGAACGTCCCTCCAGAGTGGCCTGTCCTCGGGCCATCGCTGACCACTCGCGGCAAGTTGTCTTTGGAAGAAAAACCAACCTCCAGTTTGGTGAAAATGTCAGCGTTTTCGTGTGCAGAGCATGTGACCCTAACATAAGCCAGCATCCCTGGTCCCTGCCTCGGGGGCACTGTGGTCCTGGCGCACACCAGAGCATAAGTCCAGTTCTGTCCCCTCCAGGGTCCCTCCCTATTCACTGCCTCAGTGACCACCACGTGGGCAGAGCTTGCAGTTTAGCCAGCACTGTCCCAGTCCACGTCAAGTCTGAGAGGTCAGCCTGGCCAAAATTCAAATCCCCACTTTCCAGATGCAGAACAGACAGACTGCCAGAGCTGGATTTTCAACGCAGAGCCGCCAAGACTGGGGCCAGCTCCCATCCCACTGTGCCACGCCGTGTTTGTGCATTTGTGATGCCGTGGAAGGCAGAACTGGCTGCTGTCATGTGAGTGGATGGAGATTTGGGACAAGGACACAGACACAGTCGGCAGAGTTTGACCCCAGATGGAGGAACCAGGTTTGGCTAAGTTTTCTGGAATCCTTCAATGAGTCTGGCTTGCTGCTATCTTTAATTTCGAAGACGCTGATAAGGGCTGGCCCCACCAGGATGCGGTGTTGGGGGACAGCAGTCCCCAGGGCCCTGAGGCAGCTTTTCCTCTACCTAGACCCCATTTCTTTCTGGGTTCAGTGGTGCGTCTCAGCCAGGACTCTGTGCTCTGGCTGACTTTCCCGAAGCCCAGAGAACAGGGAGCAGTGGCCGTCACCATGAGTGGGCTGGCAGTGGGTGTCACATCGGGGCGGAGGAGAGGAAAGTCTGGGAAATAATGCCCAGCTCCACCCACTGAAGGACTGGGATGCAGAGAAATGTCACTGCTGCTGCACAAAAGTGCGGCATTATCAGCCCCTTGCAAGGACAAGTGAATTAAAATGCCATTAACACAGCAAATTAAGCTTACAGTGAAGTAAACAGAAATTAAATCAATAACCAGCACAGGGGACAGTTGCCTTTTTCCAAATGGTCCCCTAGGGATTGGGGCTAGTGGGTGCATAGGGTAGGGGGCAGGGTCTGGCTGGAGAGGGGAGGGAGTAAGTGACATGCTTAGAGATTGAAGGCCTGGGCACTGGCAATGGGTACTTGGAGCGTTCAGGCTGAGACCTGTCCCTCCACTGGGGAGCAGCTTCGCTTCCTGTTTCCACCCTGGTGGCTCCTCCTGTTTCACCAGCTCTCCACACTTCTGAAAGTGATGCCAGATAGTTGTCACCTGCTTGGCATCCCCCCACTCTTTTTTGGCAATCGCACCTGGACTCTTCTTTGGGGACACTCCGTGCTCCCAAAATCTCTTAGTCTGTCCTGTTCAGTTAGACCCACACTTTGGCCGCAGGCTGTCCCTTGCCCAGGCTTATAGCACAAGACAGTTGTGTCCCTATGGTCACAGCATTTGATTTGGGGATGTTCAGCTGATCCACATCTGTGCCAAGAGGCAACCTAAGGACTTTGACTGGAGCCTTCTGAAATGTCCTGAGGGGCTGCTAAGCTGACAGGATCTGGCATCCTATTGCACCAGGAGAGCTTGGGCTGGGAGTGGGCTGAGAGGTAAGGAGGTAGAGGCTGGATTTGAGTGCCTGGATCCAGCGGTGCCTGAAGCTATGCTGGATTTACCCCTGCATTCTTTTTTTTTTCTTTTGAGATAAGATCTTGCTCTTTTACCCAGGCTAGAGTGCAGTGGTGCAATCACAGCTCACTGCAGCCTCAAACTCCCTGGCCCAAGCATTTCTCCCACCTCAGCTTCCCAAAGTGCTGGGATTACAGGAGTGAGCCACCACACCTGATCTATCACTGCATTCTTCAGGAATCTGAACCTCTCTGTCTCCCATATGTTTATTCTTAAGCGAGTTTAAATCAGGATGTGGTCATTTGCAACTGAAAGAGTCTAGCTTGAAAAAGAATTTTATTTCTTTTTTTAAAAAAATAAAATTAATTTACCAAACACCTCTTAGGGGCCATTGAGCATGGTGGTGTCCCGTGGTCTCTCTTGTGTTTCTTTTGCAGTCTGGATGCTGTTTCCTCATCTACCCTATGGGGTTATTGTGTTATGCCCTCCCAACCTGTGTGGCTGTCCCTCCTCAGGCCACCCATCCACGCATCCATCTATCCATTGACCCATCCACCAATTCATCCATCCATCCACCCATCCATCCATCTACCCACCCACCCATCCATCATCCACTCATCCATCCATCCATTTATCTATCATCCATCCATCTATCCATCAGTTCATCCATCCATCCACCCATTCATCCATCTAGTCATCCATCTACCTGCACACCCGTCCATCCATCCATCCATCCATCCATCCATCCATCCATCCATCATCCATCCATCTACCCATGGATCCATCATCTACCCATCCATCCATTCATCCATCCATCCTCCATCCAACCATCATTCAACCATCCACTAACCCACCCATTCATTATCCATCTATCTACCCATCCATCCACCCACCCATCCACCCATCCATTTATCCATCCTTCCATCCATCCACCCACCCATCCATCCATCATCCATCTACCCATCGATTCATCATCTACCCATCCATTCATTCATCCCTCCATCCTCCATCCAACCATCATTCATCCATCCATTAACCCATCCATTCATTTATCCATCTGTCTACCCATCCATCCACTCACCCATCCACCCATCCACTCATCCATCCATCCATCCATCCACTCATCCATCCATCCTCCATTAATCCATTCATCCACTCATTCATCCATCTATCTATCCATCTATACATCCATTTATCTACTCATCCATCCATCCCCCATTCATTCCTCCATCCATTCATTCATCTGTCCAACGAATGGAGTCCTCCTCTGGGGCAAGTGGTCTCTAGGCTGGGCTATCTCAGCCCACTCCCTTTCAAGCCTCTGATGTAATACACCTTAGGCAAAAGAAGAATCTTTAATGGGGGACACAGGGATGGGTTCTTATTCCATTTCCTCTCAAAGTCTCTTCTTCACTTGCCTTACTGCAGAGCCTGGAGAAGGCGACAGACTCAGGACAGACTCCTGAGAATAGGATGACTTTTTCTCCTGGCACCTCCTACTAAGCTCCAAGCCACATCCATCTGGAAGCCTTTCATGACTGTCCTCACATCTGGGAAGGCACCTGCCCTCTCTGTGCGTCTGGGGCCCCAAGGTCTTCCCTTGTATAGCACCGTCAGGCTGCTTTGTGACTGACGCTTCCCGATTCTGTTCCCTCTCTGTTTTGTGAGCTCCTTGGAGGTAGGCATCGAAGCTTTTTCCTCCCTCTGGCTCCGGCACGGAGCTCAGGGTGTTGTGCAGAGCAGGCCTCAATATGGGCCTGCTGAGTGAATGAATGAATGACGCCCAGTCGCAGATGCTTTTCTTGAGGCTCTGATTATAGGTTCTGATCTGCGCTTGGGGCACTTGTTAGGGGCTATGGCCTCCCTGTGGGGACCTCTGCCCCACCATCCCCACTCCCTCCACCTGTTCCCCCTTGTTTCCTCTTTTCTAAAGTGACCCCTTTGCCCCACCTTGTCCAGGGCAAGCTCCCACAGCTTCAGGCAGTGGGGTGGGTGGGCTGCCTTGAGAAACCACGTTTTGGGGATTGGGTGGTGGTCAGGGTGGAGGGTGCAGGGGACTCCCCAGACCAAGGTGGCATGATCAGGACACGCTTTTCACTTTGCTTGGTTATTGGTTTTCCAGAGGTGCTTCTAGGAACATTTTATACAGATGGAGGGAGGCCCATTACCAGGGTGATTGTAACTGTTCTTACTTTTTGGAGGAATGGTGGGGGTGAAGCATGTAGCTGCCTTGCACCTCACAGGCAAGGGGTTCACTTTTTAAAAGACCCTTCTATTCCCCTAGCTTGGCTCTGACCCTCTGGTCTGTGGCCACCAGGGTCTCTGGAGGCCTGACACCCCCTGTCTGGACACCTCGCGGTGGAGGGGAGACCAGGGGCCGCCCCCACCCCACCTGCCCCACGGACACTATCCCTGGCCAGGTCAGGGAGGGAAAAAGAAAACGGGTCCAACTCTGAAGAGTTCTGCATTCCTCTGTTGATTTTTCCCTTCTCCCTCCCTCAGGTTCCAAATCCAATTCTAACTCCTGGCCAACTGGTAGAATTAAGGGATTAAGAGCTACCCAGGTCTTATCCCGATATGAAAAGATTTCACCGAGAGGCTCATAGTTCAGCGTCCAAAGCTGAGGAAATCACTCCCCGCCTGCCCTGGTATTGTTTTTGCAAGCCTCGCTGGAACCACCTTTTGAGCTCCTGGCTGAGGCATCGCTGTTTCACTTATCTCTTAAGACCTCACTCATAATTGCTCAATGTCCGACAAGCAGAGAGAACTCTGGGCATTATCTGTTAAGGGCCCTCTAATCCAGTACATAAGGACAGAGTGTAATCAGGACACCTTGGAATCTTTCTAAAGTCAATGCAGAATGTCACATGAGCCCTGAGCTGCTTCCTGGTGAACCCCGGGGACCAACACAGATGCCAGCCCTCCCCACTTCACCACAGGAGGGCACATGGGTCTTGAGGGCTTGTGTGGGGCCAAAGTGAGTGCAGGCTGGCCAGAGAGACCAGACCAACTTGTGGGGGAGAAAGACTGTATTAAAAAGCAGAAGGGAATTTCTAGCATGTGCCAGAGTTGATATGTAACTGCATACGCGTGTGTGTGCATGTGTGTGTACATATGTGTGTGTGCATGGACTTTCTGGACAAAATTTAAAGGAGTGAGCCCTCTCCAGGCTCCCACGAGTCCAGTGGGTCAGCTTAGGCAGCAAAGGGCCCCTGCAGCCAGGGGCGCAGGGCTGTGCAGCTGGTGGCCCCCAACAGGCAAGGTGGCAGAGGTGTGGATGAGTCAGAGGCTGCATTTCTGCAGGCCCGTGGGAAGCTTGCTGACAAATGCTGTTAATCTTCGGCAGGACGGGGGCACGCAGCTCCATATGGGCACACCTAGATCTATCAGTCGACTGTCGACTGCCGCCCTTCATGGGACACGGGCGCGTCCCTCTGACTGATGGAGCCTTTCTGGAGGCTCACAGAGACTCTGGGCAAGTGCAAGCTCAGATGCCAGAATCCCCTGGCACCTCTCATCGGTTCATCCACCTACAGCTGACAAATGGAGCTCCCTTCCCCACTGCATGACAGGGAAGGATGGCTTTAAAACAGCCCGCAGGACTAAGCTGGGTGTCTTCTTCCTGTCTAGGGCCTGACCCGGCCAGATCACACTCTTAGCACTTCTCTGATGTGAGCCAGCCACAGTGTGGTGGCTGCAACCCTCTTCTGGCCTCTGGACACGTGGCTCCACCCCACCCATCTCTCTGGATGCCTGAGCTCCTGAGTCTGGGCTCTGACAGCCACTTTCCACCCGCCGATGGCCCCCCTCTGTGGCTGCATGCTCACAGTGTGCCGAGGCAGCCTGGGATTCCTGCACAGAAAATAAGAAAGGGCTGGTGTGTGTGTTGACGTCTTGGTTTGGGTCCCCCAGAAGCTGACCTCAAGACAAGGATCCCATGAGCGTCATTGATTTGGGAGGCAACCACAGAGAGCGCGGTGGGGAGGGGAAGTGAGAAGACAGGAGAAAGCCACCAAGCATGGCGCAGGATCCACAGGCACCAGCATGCACTGAGCTCCCCTCCAGCGGGGGTGTGGGGAGGGGCCGTGGCACCTACCATGGGGTGTTCCCCAGGAAGGGGAGAAAGCTGACACGAATGCTGCCAGTTCCTAGGTGAGGGTTACCCCCAAGATATTAGTTACCTGGACCTTCTGGTTTTGAAGGCCAGGAATTTCCAAGATCCTGGAGAAGTTCTAGGGACAGAGGCATAGAACCTCTGCCTCTGGCCTTGGGAAACTGCAGGTACATGCCGGCTGCTGAGGTCTGAGAGATGTGGGCAGAGAAGAGCCAGAGTCGGCTCTGATGGCTTTCCTAGGTCACATTTCCTGGGCAGGTTGGTTGGGGAAATGGGACAAAGTGTATATGAATGGCACCAAGGCTGGATTCTGCTGGTCAGCTTTCAGCTCTTCCTGTGCAAATTTCTGGAGGCCTGGCCCTCTTGTTGCCTCTTTCTAAGGCAAACACAGTCCCCACCCTCTGATCTAAGCGACTGACCATCGACCAAGGGCAGTTGCATTTTTGGTGCAGGCCAAGACAGGCACTGAGTTGTTACCCTGAGCCAGTGACATCCACCTCAGGGCCTTGCTCTCTCCACCTGAAAACTGGGCACCTTGCCGATAAGCAGGGGTAGGCCAGAATAATCCATGGTATTGGAGATGAATTCAGGACACTGGTGTGCACTTCTGCTTAGCCTAATATAGATACAGATGGTTGCACATAAAGACATTTTAGATATGTGTATATACAGGGGTTAGTGTACACACATCCGCTTCCTGGCTCTGTCTGCCGAGAGGGCCTAGAAACAATGACACCCCAGTAATAACACCTAAAAACCGGGCCTGGTTTCTAATACCATTCTTAAAACCAGGAGCAAGAATTCCTTGAAGAAACAGCTGATTCTAGGATTGGGACAGGAAATGTCAGATGAGCCTGAAGCATATTGCGGGGCCAAAAAGTAGAGTGCACACACACACACACACACACACATACACACACACATACACACACATACACACACATACACATACACACACATACACACACACATACACATACACACACACATACACACACACACATACACACACATACACACACATACACACACATATACACATATACACATACATAAGCATATACACACACACAGACACATATAGACACACACATAGACACATACACACATACACAAATATACACATAGACACACGTACACAAACATACACACACACCCATACACACATACACACACACATGCAACTGTGGGGCATGTCAAAGGGATCAGTGAAAGAGCCCCCAGTGGCCAAAGTCAGAACAATTTGAGCAACAAAAATGTAGTATTGCATTACAACCCAAAGTACAGGCCGGGTGCGGTAGCTCATACCTGTAATCCCAGTACTTTGGAAGGCCGAGGAGGCGGATCACCTGAGGTCAGGAGTTTGAGACCAACCTGGCCAATACGGTAAAACCCCATTTCTACTAAAAATACAAAAAATTAGCTGGGTGTGGTGGCGGGCACCTGTAATCCCAGCTACTCAGGAGGCTGAGGCAGGAGAATCACTTGAATCCAGGAGGCGGAGGTTGCCGTGAACAGAGATCGCACCATTGCACTCCAGCCTGGGCAACAAGAGCGAAACTCCGTCTCAAAAAAAAAAAAAAAAAAAAAAGTACAAAATATATATCCATGAATCCATACTCATATAGTTAAGTAGTTGAATAAATAAATAGATGGGTGAGAATAGACACATCTTGTGCAGAAGAATTCCATGTAATTGACGCAGATACCCCTCCCTCGAGGAGGCGGGTGATCATCCCGGCTCTTAAGTGTGAGCTGTATGCAGTGACCCCCTTCCCAGTGGTAAGCTATGGAAACAGGGTTGGGAAAGAGGAGCTTGACCCTGGAGAAACCTGAGCCCAACCAGGCAAGGGAGGTCAGGGGCGAGTCCTCCTGAGAGTGGGATATGGGGAGAACGGTCCTTATCCCCTATGGCCTTTCTCCCAAGAACCCATCAACTCAGTCTAACAGTGAAAAAAAAAGCAGACAGCCCCAACTTGAGGGACATTTTACAAAATATCTGAGCCATGTTCCTCAGATCTGTCAAGGGCATTAAAAACAAAGCAAGTAGGAGAAACAGTTGCACTCTAGAAGATCCTAAGGAGACGTGAGCTCTAAAAGCCACGGGGTGTCCCTGGTGGGGTCATGGAACAGAAACAGGACATTAGGTACAAACCAGGGAAATCCAGATAAAGTGTGGACTTCAGGCAATAATGATGTAAGGAACATTGGCACCTAATTTGTGGCAGATGTTCAGAGCAATATAAAATCCTAACAACATGGGAACTCTACTATCTTTACAACTTTTCTGTACATCTAAACTATTCTAAAATTAAAACTTTGTTTTGGCCGGGTGCTGTGGGTCATGCCTGTAATTCCAGCACTTTGGGAGGCTGAGGCAGACAGATCATTTGAGGTCAGGAGTTAGAGACCAGCCTGGGCAACATAGTGAGACTCCATCTCTACAAAAAATTTAAATATTAGCCAAGCATAATGGCACACACCTGTAGTTCCAGCTGCTCAAGAGGCTGAGGTGGGAGGATCGCTTGAACCCAGAAAGTTGAGGCTGCAGTCGTGATTGTACCACTGCACTCCCTCTTCAGCAACAGAATGAGACCCTGTCTCTAAAAAAAGATTTATCTTAAAAATGGGGCACGTCTTCTGGAAGGCAGCTCAGCCATTGCAAAAGGACCCTGACCTGGCATCAGGAGACTTGTATTCTTGTCACTAAGTGACTCTGGGTAAGTCTCTTCCCTGCTGGGCCTCACTGTCTTCATCTGCCAAATGGCAGGGTTGAATTTTCACATCTGACCTTGGTGGTCTGTGATTTCCTTCACGCCTGGCTTGAGTAGCTGGAGAAACCTTTTAAAGAAGAGGGGCACAGCTGAGGGCATCTTTTGCAGGGCGGGAGGCTGAGGAGCATCGTGGCTGGACCTGAGGCCACCTGCCCTGGCACCTGCATGACCGGCCCCTCTCCTTCACAGACCATGCTCCCAGGCTCCCTTGCTTTCATTTCCCAGCCCATTCTTGGGGGCAGGAGAGTAGCAAGCGGGGGAGTTTTGATGAGGCGAGGAAGCAGTGATGTGTTTTAATGCACTGTTTCCTGGGGACCTAGAATGAAAATTTTAACAACTCAGAAGCTGTGCACTGAAGGCGCCTCTGCTGTAGGTTCTCAGAAGGGTATTCCAACTAAATTGCAGAAATATAAATATGCATCTTCCTCGCTTTTGATGAGCTATCACTGCGCAGAGCCCGCATTCCCAAGTGGCAGGGTGTTTTTCCACTCAATGGGAGAACAGCCATCTTCGGTTGGCCTGGCTGTAGTGCTCCTCAGCTGGGTTTGCACTTCGTGGCCATAAGGCCACGTGCTTCCCTGGACCTGCCGAGAGCTGACCTGCTGTACCAACCTGGGAGACAGCCCAGGACAGAGAAAAGGAAAAATATTATTTTAAAAACAATACACAAAGGCCGGGGGCAGAGGCTCCTGCCTGTAATCCCAGTGCTTTGGGAGGCCCAGGCAGGAGGATCACTTGAGGCCAAGAGTTCAAGACCAGCCTGGGCAACAGAGTGAAACCCTATCTCTACAAAAAATTAAAAAACTTAGCCAGGCGTGGTGATGCATGCCTGTGGTCCCAGCTACTCAGGAGGCTGAGGTGGGAGGATCACTTGAGCCCAGTAGTTCAAGGCTACAGTGAGCTATATACAGTGAGCGGCAGTGCCACTGTATTCCAGCCTGGGGAACAGAGAGAGACCCTGTCTCAAAATTTTTTGTTTGTTTGTTTTTTGTTTTTAAACTGAATTTCACTCTGTCTCCCAGGCTGGAGTACAGTGGCATGATCTCAGCTCACTGCAATCTACGCCCTCCAGGTTCAAGCAATTCTCCTGCTTCAGCCTCCGAGTAGCTGGGACTACAGGCACATGCTACCACACCCAGCTAATTTTTGTATTTTTTTTAGTAGGGATGGGTTTTCACTATGTTAGCCAGGCTGGTCTTGAACTCCTGACCTCAGGTGACCCACCCACCTCAGCCTCCCAAAGTCCTGGGATTATAGGCTTGAGCCACCACACCTGGCCTCAAAAAAACTTTTTTTATATATAAGTAAAAAATAAAGATAAAAAATGAAAAACGATGCATGAAGATGCCCGGCAGAAAAATAGGGTTTTACAGGATAAGTCATTGCAGTGCTATCCATCCTCAGGGCCTACACACACCAGCTAACTCTTATGCTTGGACAAATCCTTCCAGAGAATGCAGGGGGAAAACTGGTTCCATAAAACCTTCAGTATCAGAGCCAGGCACAACGTGGAGGAGACCCAATCTGGGGCTCTATGGGATGCATACCTTTCCCTCCCCACCAAGGCTGTGAAGTCCAGGCCCTGTGCTAAGTGGGTGGGGCCCAGGATCTCTGGAGTCTGGATATTCCACCTGCTGTCCCCTCACGGAGTTGCATTTCTCTGGCCTTGGGCCTGAGCCTGGTTTCACAGCCTTCTTCAGATACCTGCAGAGACACTTCCAAGACGGCACCATGGTGGTGTTTAATGAATGGCAAACGCTCTCTCACAAACAGAAAGAAAAAAAACCTCCACAAATCCCCAAACCTGTTAGCTGGAAAATATTCCAAGATCAACACATTTTAATTCACTAATTAATACAGCTAAAAGGCATTTTTCATATTAGACTTATTAAAATCACTTGTATTTAAGTGTTTTTGAACTCATATTTTCCGATGCTGTGCGTTTTCCTAAAGTGTTCTAGTCATGTTATGCAAATGCCTATTTAAATTACCAGGGGTATTTGTTGTCTATTTCTACTCTGTAAAACATAATTTTAATACAAGTTATTTGTGAAATGCACATTGGAAAAAAGAAAATAAGATTTGAGATGGCATTTCTATGATAATTTTATTGCAAATGTTGACCATGTTTTTGTATTTGTCTGCAAGAGGTAATGCAAAATATACATAAGACATATTTCCGGGATTTATTGTTGTATGTGACTAAATTAGTAAAGCAAAATTTGCTTCATTTTTTGAACCCGAGGCAGGGCACTCCATCACCTTGTGAAGCATGTTTTAGAGGAACAGTCACGGCCATGCAGCAGATGAACCCCTGCCACCCCAGAAAGAAAATCTGCCTGGCTCTCCACTGAAATGCGATTTTCTGACACCTGTGTGCTGCCAGGCTTGATGTTTGAGGCATAAACCCAGGCCTTTGCTGAGGACAGGGAGACTCGGCTTGAGCAAGACAGGAGTGCTGAGTAGAGGACATAACTGGGATTCTCTGGCGTGATAAGTTGGCAATGTGGTGGCCAGACTTCAGGGCACGGGGAGTCCTGGGAGGGGCTTCTCGAAGGGTCTCTCTTTGTATACTTACCAGAAATATGCAGCCGTCCTACTACCAGCATTTTTGATACACATGTGATATAGGCATAATAAGATGGCCAGAAGCAAAAGGTGAAATTGAGAGAGGGAACCCTGGCAGAAATGCTATTTCTGAACTTCCTGGCAGCCAAGGTGATAAAGGAAACATAATGAGTTTAATGACACTGAGTCATGGTCCAGGTAAAAAATGCCTACCTCTTGGGAAGAGGGACAGTTTCCTCCTAGTCTTCTAGTCTGAGTGAAATCCAAGAAGGCCCTTCATAAGGGAAAACAAGGACACAGCAAGCTGTGTTCCCAGTGATGGTTAGCTTATAGAGGCTGCAGCAATGTTCTGAAGGGCTGGGCACGGTGGCTAATGCCTTTAATCCCAGCACTTTGGGAGGCCAAGGCAGGTGGATCACTTGAGGTCAGGAGTTCAAGACCAGCAGAGGCTTCAGTGAGCTGAGATCATGCCACTGCACTCCAGCCTGGGCAACAGAGACTCTGTTTCAAACAAACAAACAAACAAACAAACAAAATCCTGAAGGAAGATGGTTGAATTGAAACCAAAGGTATGGTCAGTCATTTAAAGATTTTCCTATGGTGTTGTTGGGGGGACCTATGACGGAATGAGATGTCATCTCCAACATCCCAATGCCAGTCCTACAGGCACAGTCACTGCTCACTCTCACCTGTGTCAACAGGACAGACACTGAGATTTTCCCAGGGGAGAGAGGCCACCATCCCCAGTGCGGACTGGCGGTGGGGGCACTGTAAGGCCTGTGTCCTGGTGGGGACAGCATTCTCTTGAGTGCTTGTTCCTTGTAGGTGCCAGTGGTTGGGGATTATAAAAAGTGTGGAAACACAAACTCTGTTACCTGTTACCTACCTGTTAGCTGGGGCAGTCCTTCCATTAATATCTGTGGAATGAGAACTTGGTTTGCCCTAGAGAAAGGGGCCTCCCAACATTGCCTGAACATACACAGCAAGCTCTTGTTCACAATAGACTCAGTTCAGTTCCCTTCCCTTCTCTTCCTTTCCTCCCTCTCCTCCTCCCTCCCTCCCTCCTTCTATCCCTCCCCGTTCCCTCTCCCTTTCCTCCCCCTTCCCTTCCCTTCCCTTCCCTTCCCTTCCCTTCCCTTCCCTTCCCTTGACAGGGTCTTACTCTGTCCCCCAGGCTAGAGTGCAGTGGTGTAATCATAGCTCACTCAACCTCCTGGGCTTGTGATTCTCCCATGTCAGCCTCCTGAGTAGCTGGGACTAAACGTATGTACCACCATGCTGGCTAATTTTTAAAATTTTTTTCTAAGAGATAGGTTCTCCCTACGTTGCCCAAGCTGATCTCGAGCTCCTGGCCTCAAGCAATCCTCCTGCCTTGGCCTCTCAAAGTGCTGGGATTACAGGCATGAGTCACTGTGCCTGGCCTCAATATAGGTTTCTGGAAGGGAACTGACAGTGGAGACTGCTGGTGCAGGTGGGCCAAGCTATGGGTTAGTCTGGATTTATAGAAACTGTGTGGCTGTGGACCAGGCCTTCACTTCTCTGAGTCTGTCCCTCATAAAGTGAGGATGAAACATACCACACAGAGACATAAAGATGACAATACACGTGCAAAGTACCTAGCCCGGTGCCTGCCCACAGCTGGTGTTGACGGGGCACCCGTGAAGACCAGATGACAGTAAGGGTGGCCTACGGGTGCCACTTAACTTCTAAAGCACTTCATGAACCAGATCTCATTAAAGCCATGCTGCAGTTCTGTGAGGTTAGGTACAGTTGTCACCACCCCCACTTCACAGAGGAGGAATTGGCTCACAGAGGTTCAGTGACTTCCCAAGGGATGCAGAGCAGGTCTCCCAGGTCTCACCGGGCAGCCCTCTAATCCTCTCCCTTCACTCCAGAAAGCTGGGTGGACCTTTGGGCTGGGCTCACTATCTTCAAGAAGGAGGAGGCAATTTTGGAAGCTGGCATGGGTCCAGGACTGCATGTCCAGCCCTTTGGAAGTGCCAAGTCTGGGCAAGAGGCAGGACAAGGCCTCGGAGCCAGGGACTGACCACAGGCTTGGAAGGCATGTTCTGTCTTCCCTGTTGCTTTCCTTTCTCCTTGCACCAACAGGGCCGGCTAATTAGGGAAGGCCTGTGGCTCCATATTTAACAAGGAAGGTGGAGGGACTCTGGCTGCGTGTCCCCTCCCCTTTGCGTGCCCCACGCCACCCAGACCTGGTCAATAAGCAATGCCTGCCCCAGGCCCCGGAGCCCGCAGGCTTAGTTTCTTACAGTCTCGGCTGCTGCACTGGGTTCTGTCACTCAAAAGGGCACTCTGGATGGGCCTATTCAGAGGCCATTGTCTGGCCAGCAAAGCCGAGCATGTGGCTGGAGAGCATTAGCCGCCCTGGTGGCCACGTAGGGAGACCCAGACAAAAGGCCTGGACTGGGAGGTGCAGAGGCCGTGACAGCAATTCTAATTTTTGAGGCCTTTAAAGCATCGGTGCGCCTGGAGAGCCTCTTCCCTGTATTGTTCTTATGTGGATCAACAGATGTTTTAAAACAGAGCTCCTGATGCAGGGGCATCCTCGCCAGCCGCCTTGCTGCCCCGTAAGGGTGCTCTGCAGATGCACTCAGGTAGGCGTTTGCTGGGCACCACCATCCTGGCAAGGTGCACAGCTCTCACGGTCTGCTGGGGAGAGGGGCTCCCTCCTGGGCCAGGCCTCACTGAGGACCAGCCCTCAGGTCTGTTCCTTTCCTCCCCTTCTGAGCTGCTGTCCTGGCCTCTGAGCTGGTCTCTCAGTAGCAGGGGGAGCTGACAGAGGCAAGGGCCTGTATCCCCGCAAGTGCTGTGTGCCTTCAACACGCAGAGGCTCTGAGGGCCAGGTCTGCAGACACCCACAAGGGAGTCAGCCAAGGTCACAGAAGTCCACTCAGAAAACACTGTTCCTCTCCACAGGGTGTCTTGGACTTCAGTCTCCAGATGTTTACTGAGCACCTTCTCTGGGCCAGGCTCTGGACTAGGCTCGAGGTCCTGGAGGGACTGAGACAGATGTGGACCTGACCTTAGGGTTTCAGAGGCTGGAGGTGAGGACGAACACTCAATGTTACAAATGCTAAGTTAATCATCACAGCTTGCAAAGTGCGCCAAAGGGGACACAGTCGGCTGTGGCTCATGCCAGTAATCCTAGCACCTTGGGAAGCCAAGGTAGGTGGATTGCTTGAAGCCAGGAGTTCCAGACCAGCCTGGCCAACATGGTGAAACCCCATCTCTACCAAAAATACAAAAATTAGCTGGGTGTGGTGGTGCACGCCTGTAATCCTAGCTACTTGGGAGGCTGAGGCAAGAGAATCGCTTCAACCCAGGAGGCAGAGGTGGCAGTGATTGTGCCACTGCACTCCAGCCTGGGCGACAGAGTGAAACTCCGTCTCAAAAAAAAAAAAAAAAAAAGGGTGGGGGAACAGTCTCACAGAGCCCTCCCCCAGAAATCAAGCCTGAAAGAAGGCTGTGGGACACCCATCTGCCCACCTGACAGCTGTTTAGTAGGCTCCTACTGTATGCCAGGCATTGAGTGAGGGGCTCGGTGTGCACAGGGAACCAAGCCTGACAGGATCATCGTTTTCCCCTGGAGTGTACGGTGAAGGAGGCCAGGGTGCAGAGGTATGCCGGGAACAGCAAAGAGATACCCTCATTTAGGGGAGTGGTGAATAGGGGGATGAAAGAAATAAAATAGGAAATGTAGTGGAGTGCTGTGGGTGTGGGGAGGGCCTCCTACAGCTGAAGCCAGCAGGAAGGTCTCTTTGCAGAGGTGATAGGGGAGCAGCAGCTTGAATGAGGTGAGCAGGGAGCTGGAGAGAGGGAGAGTGCCCTGAGGAGGAAATGGCAAATGCAAAGGCCCTGTGGCAGGGAGGAACCAGGCAGGTTGAAGGAGAACAAGGTGTCCAGAGTGCCTGGGGCGTGTGGCAGGGACAGGCTGTGAAGGGAAGTGGAAGAGATGCACACAGGCCATGAGGCTCTGCAAGGCCGGGGGTGCCATCTGAATTCTGCTTCTCATGCAATGCAGAGCCACTGAAGGGGTTAAGAGAAGAGTAACATGATCTGGGTTGTATTAAAAGTAAATCCCAGCTGTCTTGGAGGCTCACACCTGTAATCCCAACACTTCAGGAGGCAGAGGCAGAAGGATTGTATGAGCTCAGGAGTTCGAGACCAGCTGGGCAACATAGTGAGACCCCATCTCTACAAAAAAAATGTAAAAATTAGTCAAGCACACTCCTGTAGTCCCACCTGCTCAGGAGGCTGAGGCGGGAGGATCACTTGAACCTGGGAGTTAGAGGCTGCAGTGAACTATGATTGTACCACTGCACTACAGCCTGGGTGATGGAGCAAGACTCCAGCTCTAACAAAAAAGAGTAATAAATAAATCTATCCCTCTGGCTGCTGTGTGCGGAAGGATTTATGGATCCAGCCCGGCTCAGGGATAATGGTGGCTACGGCTCGAGTGGACACAGGGCAGGCGGGATTCAAGGTGCACCCGGGAGCTAGCACTGCCCAGACTTGCTGGCGCAGGTTGTGAGGAAGGAGTAGCGGGAAGAGGGAAGGAGAGGGAACTCTGGCTTTGTGGCATGAGTAACTCACCCAGAGAACCCGCACTCGGATCCGTCCGCCATCTCCGGTCAAAGTGGAGGGAGCAAGATCTGAGTGGGGCCGCCTGTGCACACGGTGTGGGGAGGCCCTGGAGTCGTGGGAGCCGGTCGGAGGCTGTTTGCTTGTAGCAGAGCCGGGGAAGGTCTCACGGAGTGGGGGGATCTGAGCTGTCCTTGAAGAATGAGTAGATGTTGAGCTGTGAGGACAGATGAAGGGATGGTGGGAAGGCAGGGGGAAGATGGAAGTGGTGTGGGTTTGGGTGGGTTTTCTGTCTGGCAGGGAGTTTACGGAGCAACATGGGGCTGACAGAAATGACCCAGGTTTTGTGTCACGGCCTCAAATGCCTGGATAAGGAGGCCAGATTTCAGGTGCAGGTGTGAGTAATTCCGGCAGACCAGAAGGACGAGCAAAGTGAAAAGACCGGGTCAAGCTGAGAACTCCCAGGACGTGGCTCTGTCTAAGCACTGGGCCTTCCCCTTTTTGGACCGGGTCATGAGAGGCCTACAAGGTGGGCCACTGCCCTTCCATCTGGAGATGGTGGATTCCAGAACAGGGGAAAGCTGTGGAGCTGTCTATGTCCTTCTTACCCTGGCCTGCGTGTCCTGCACAATCAGGTCCTGTGAGTGCTTCTCCCTCATCTCCAGTCCTCTCCCATTCCTCTGTGAGCTCCAGGCACAATGACTTTTTGCTATTCCACAAACTCAACATGCTCCTTTGCGCCCCAGGGACTTTTCACATGTTCCTCCCTCTGCCAGAAAGCTTCCCTTCCACTCCTTCACGTGGCTGATTCCTTCGTGTCTTTCAGGTCTCTGCCCAAATGCCTCCTCCTACAAGAAGCCTCCCTGACTTACAGCTCCAAGCCCTTACCCATTCGGTCCTCACTTCATCTTCTTTCTCGCACATATCACAGACTGCGACCGTATTGCTTGTTTACTTGTGTCATTGTATATCCACTGCCTCTGCCCCAGTCAGAATGGAAGCCTCATAGCCTTGAGACTTTGATCATCTTGGTTACTGCTGTGTCCCTAAGACTGGAAGACTGCCCTGCACAAAGTGAGTACCGTTAGTATTTGCTGAATGAATAAGTGTTTGGGGGCCCCACCTTGACAACTGGGTGAACAGACCAAGCTCCCACCTGCAACCACCAAGAGATCTGGCAGGCCCAGGGCGGTCCCCTGGGACCCCCAGACCTCCTGACCCCTGTCCTGCGCTCTGCTGGGAGGTTGCTGCTCTGCCCTCCCTGGAGGTTTCAGCAGCAGGAAGGCCAGGGGTGTTCTGGGTTTGGTTTTTGTAATTGGTTGGATATGATCATGAAAAGCCTCTAACAATTGGACAGCTGGAAATGTTTTTCCTCCCATTTATTACTTAAAACAGCCTTGGAGTTTCTGGTTGTTTTTAAAATCAGATTCTCCTCGCTTAAAAAAAGAAATAAAAAAATTAAAAAAAATACCATGAACCCACTCTTACGTATTTTTGAAGAGAACCTGCAAGGTCATGACAAGGCCTGTGTTTGGGGGAGTTGGAGCGGGGGCTTCTCCATGCTCCGGAGAAGGCCCGGGAGCGTCCGGAGCTGGGTCTCGGCCATCCTGCAGTCGTAGTATCAGGAGGGGACGATAAATTAAGATGAGTGCATTGCACAGTTAGACATTAACCATGACAGTGAAAAAGTATTGTGAATGTTAAAATGGCCTAGACTAAAATATACTGAGGTTAAAATACAGGGTAACTTTACAAATCACTAATAATTTCTTTGGCTTTCACTGCAATAACATTGATTTAATTCATTAGATTCCTTTCTAAATCTATATTTCAGTTTTAGAGTTGTCAGTTTCTGTTAATGACAATTTTGCCCCATCTGTTCCAACATGAAAATGAGGCTCCTTGCAGCAGACAAGATAGATCTCTAAGAGTTTAAGAAGGAGAAATCTTAAAGGTATTTCACTCAGATTAGGCCCTATTTGATGATTCACACTCCAAATGAAGCTGCCCGCAAAAAACTTTTCCTGGACGCCAGTAGAGAGATGACCCCCTCCCCCAGTGATTCCCAAACATTCCTGTGCCCGCGGCTACCCCAGTATCAAATGGGCCCCTGTGTCATCTTTGTCTCATATGTAGAGGGGAAATATTCAAAACATTCTCACTCGTTCTTTTTTTTTTTTTTTTAATGACAGAGTAATAATTCAGGGTGTCAGCATATCAGAATTCCAGTGGCTGTGATTAGAATGACAATGAGTTGCTGTGATCTGGCCATTTGAATCGTCATATTACAGTAAGTCATTTCCGTAAGGCCTGGTCTGCTGAGGGGGCAAAACTCAGTCTGGGTTTTCAGTTCTGGAAGAAATGTCTCTGATATTCCCTCCAGTCTACCAGCCTCTGTATCTGCCAGCTACCTGCAGGAGATAGTTTTGTTTCATGTGGCTTCTTTTTTGAGGCTGAGTCTGACTCTGTCACCCAGGCTGGAGTGCAGTGGTGCGATCTCGACTCACTGCAACCTCCCCGCCTCACAGTTTCTCCTGCCTCAGCCTCCTGAGTAGCTGGGATTACAGGCACCCGTCACCATTCCCGGCTAATTTTTGTATTTTTAGTAGAGACAGGATTTCACCATGTTGGCCAGGCTGGTCTCGAACTCCTGACCTCAAGTGATCCACCCGTCTTGGCCTCCCAAAGTGCTGCGATGACAGGCGTGAGCCACCACGCCAGGCCAACAGGAGATTGTTTTGAAAACATGGGTGAAGACTGTGTGCCCAAATCCACTGGCATTGGAGGGGCCAGTGTGGGCTTGGCACAAGCCCCCGTCAGGAACAAATGGGAATTTAAGAGCACCTGGATTTTCTGAAGAGCAGGAAGAGGTCCTGCCTGTCCAGCTGTTCGGGAGGTGCTCTGGAGTCTGCAGCAGGGTCTTGTGCTATTGGGGGAGGACATTCCACTCCTTGTCAACCGTGAAGAAAATGAACCCACCCACGAAAGAAGACACAGCGCGTAGTTCATGACCCAAGGAACAGGGGAGTTCTTTAAAATTTGAAAACCTTCTAGAAAAATATGCAGGCATTAAAACATACATGGAATTAGGCCGGATCCTCAAAGTTAATATTCACCATATGTATTTACATTCAACTCAACGCCAGTAAATTGAGTACTGCATTACAGCTTGGAGAAAGAGGAGATTGCCTCTCACGCAGGCTGACATTAAGTTGAGTTACTGTTCTGCTGTAGACTTCTCCAGGAAGTCAAAAGACAGTTGAGAGAATCAGCCTGAAAATCCTCCTGGCACATCTACCTCCTAATTTCAAATACAAATTAGTGAAATTTTAACATTTCAGATGTCATACCTTGAGCAAATTAAAAATCAACAAAAATATTAAGGTTCTATGTTACCTGCTCAAGTGTACAGAATGTATAAAAACTTTAATCAAACACTCGGGTTTGCTCAGTTTTAAATTGTGTTAGTTTAATAGTTTCTTTTCTGCTGTTTATATTAATGACATATTCCCATCTAAATATATTGCCATGCTGAAAAACCATCACAACATTTCCAAGGTTGAATGAATGCAGTTGCCTTCATGGTTTTTTTTAATAAAAAGATCTCTTTCTATTAAGTTCCCCCTCTTTTTTTTTCTTGTTCTCCAAAGATTGAGGCGCTCTGCAATGTGTACAGTAGCATTGGGACTGAGATAAATACACATTGCCACCACCTCATTTAGTGTGCAAATGCCTGCTCTGCAGCTGTGCAGAGCTGAGGAACCACCATTTCCTCCAATAGCCCAGCTGAGGACGAAGCCGCGGAGGGGCTTGTGGCAACACAAATTGCTTTTTCTAAGCATCGACTGAAGGTCTCATCACTTGGGAAAATGTCTTAATTTGCTCTTCTTAGCAAAGTGGTTGTGTGCGCTCTTGACTCTGTTGGAGGAACCCTGCCCTGTTTAGATACATCTAGAAGGATGGGCACATGGGTATACATGCAGGGTACGTGCCAGGCCAGGAGAACCTACCAGCAGTCGACTGGAGGATCTCCAAGTCGCATCACAGGCATGGGGTTTAACACCTTCTCCCCAGCATCCACCTGGTTATACTTCCCACGCTGCCCCTCTGATTGGAGTCTGGTCCTCAGCTCTGAAAGGCACAGGTAATACAGCCTAATGTGCTCCAGTCGGTCTCCAATTTGGCAAAACCAAAGTTAAACTTTCCAGTTTTACAAAATTGATCAATTCTTAGGGTTCAGAGCAGGGGAGGAAAAGTAAATCACAGGTAATCCAAAGGTTATTTGAAGGTAAATTCCCCAGGAGCCAGGATACTTTGAATTTGCCTGCTTCTGGGCTTGGGGCAGAGGACTCCAGCTGTCTGGCTTGGCTACTCACGGCTAATAAGTAGGTGAGCTGTGCAAGACGGCATCTAAGGAGTTCCCATGATGCAGGACTGTCCTCCGTGGGAAATAGCTGACTCTTTTAATACAAGGCAAGTTCAATTCAATCACAAGTGCATTTTAACTCTAAGTACAAATAAATGTATTATTATCCCGACATTTCGTTATGATGTAAAGCGAGTCCTTTGAATCTAATCACTTCCAAGTTCTGATCAAAATAACAACCGTTCATCTGTTTACCTTTTCTTCAAAGTTATTTTTAAGCTTATCGACCACTATAGACTACCTCAATCACACAGACCAAAATAGATAATGTAATAAACATATACATGTTGAAAACACCCAGTTTTATCAAACCTTAGCACGATGTCATATCTGCCCCAGATTTTTTTCAGGAACTGAGACGTTACCGAAGCAGCGTGCCCTGGTGTCCCTCTTGCCCAGGGACCAGCATCTTCATCGTAGGGATTTTTTAAGTGCTGGTGGCAGCTTGGGCAGAGAGGCTGATTGACCTAGAAAAGGGGGTGCTACTTGGCAGTATCATCTTCAACTTCTTTCTTCCTCATCCCCAGGAAGGGAAAGAAGGAAGCCTCCAAATGAAGGACATATATCTGACCTGAAGGCCCAGCAAGAATTGCACATTGCAATGTGCACTGTGATCTGCGGGCGAGAGAAATGAGGTGATTAAAGCTAAAAATGAATATGCCCGACCTGGGAAACTAGCCTTCTGAAATAATTAGGCCATGAGACGCAGGATGAGGGAACGAGATTCAGGTGTCTGTTGAAAAAGAGAGAGACTCTTTTCCCCCTCCGTGTGCCTTTTCCAAATGGCTGAAAAGTACCTCAGTTGTCTCCTGGAATTGGTTTTAGCAGCAATTCATTTCTGACCATGCAGGACTTGGGATTCAAGATGTGTTTTTCTAAGCTGGTTGTGATGAGATCAGGGGCTTTGCTAATCAACTGGAAATATGACTGGATATGAAATCTTTACCTGTTTAAGAAAATTATATATTTCGAGCAAATTAATTCCATCTGGACCAGTTACAGCCCATAATCAGCTATGTTATGCAAATAGTATCTTTGTGGTTGAAATCAATAACTTATTTTCTTCTGTAATAAAGAAAAAAGGGAGAATAAGTTATTATTAATTATGTACAAAATGAAATATTTTCTTGCTAGGTTGCGGGTTTCATTTCATTATGAAGGATTTCCTTGTGCCAGTTTCTGGGATGCTGATGAGACCCGTGCTTCAGGATGATGTCCCTAAGGCCACCTCTTGTTGGGGAGAAGGCTCAGGGAACGGGCCTGGGCCTGCTTCTCTGGGGAAACCCGTCCAGCAATGCCAGGAGATGTCTGCCAGCACCCCCTGGCTTGGGCTTTTTCCTCCGGCTGTAGTTCTGAGGATCACCTTATTTATAAAGCTCGTTGGGCCACAGTTAGTATCAGCTTCAGTTATAGATGAAGTTAATGACAGTATTGATTATGCCATAACCTATGTTAATAGTGAGTGTATTGCCTCTTAGCCATCGGGCCGTATTTATGAGCTGTTTCTTCCCTTCCAGTCATGGCTGACTCCCGCAGGACAATCACTCTTTTTTTTTTTTTTTTTTGAGATGGAGTTTCTCCCATCACCCAGACTGGAGTGCAATGGTGCGATCTTGGCTCACTGCAACCTCCGCCTCCCAGGTTCAAGCGATTCTCCTGCCTCAGCCTCCCGAGTAGCAGAGATTACAGGTGCCCACCACCATGTCCAGCTAATTTTTTGTATTTTCAGTGGAGATGGGGTTTTGCTGTGTTGACCAGCCTGGTGTCAAACTCTTGACCTCAAGCGATCCATCCGCTTTGGCCTCCCAAAGTGCTGGGATTACCGGCATAAGCCACCACACCTGGCTGAAAATCACTCTTTCTACTCTTTCTTCTGATCAAAAGGAGTGTATCTTTTGTGACCACCCGAGTCCAATGCAGAAACAGCAGTCATGTAACACTCCGTTTCAGCTGGGAACGCTTGCATTGGTTTGCACACTCACGGCGGTCATTATCACCTTTATTTTTCCCTTCAGATGGGGCCCTATATTTGGAGGCCCCCATGGAGAGAGAACCCCAGGAGCCCTTGCTTGACCTTCCCAGATGGCCAGGTTGGAGACCTCTTCCAGCCAGGTCACACTGCTGGTGTTTTCCTAAACGTTGGGGTGAAATCTCTTAGGGGATGTTATCCCAGGATCTGCTCTTGTCAAAGCCGCTGGATTTTAAACCTGGAGCGAGCAGTCACAGTAACTTCGATGTGGAAATCTGTCAGAGCGTCCGTGGGGCTGTGGTGCGGTTGCTTTTGGCCTCCTGCCATTTCATTTACGAGGTACTTGTATTTGACAAACAGAACTCGTTTACGCACAGATATCAGTCTTCTTCCTGCCCGAGCATCAGGCACAAGAATGTGCCCTGACCCGGGTCCCACATATGTCACCCCCGTGGAGAGAGGCCATTTCTCCCAAACATAAGCCTGTTCTTGTCTTCTGGTAAAGGGGTTCTGAAGCGAGGCTGCTTTGGAGTCTTTGAGTGTCATGCAGAAAAATGTCCCCACTCCTGCAGGGCTTCAGTGCAAGGTCACTGTGGGCAGACTCGGGCTCTCAGAGGACCCAGGAGAAGTAGATAGCGGGCAGTCCCAAGTTCAGCCATGCTGCTTGAGGGTATGGCCTGCAGAAGGAGGGTGGGGGCCAGCTTATGGGGTGGACAGAGGCCGCCATCCAGGGGAGGGGAGCCATGGCTGACATGCTCGGGGCTTCCCAGGGTCCTGAATTTTGAGGTCTCTTCCTCCCTTGACTTCTGGTGCTTGGCTCAGGGACACCCCCGTCCTCCTCCTGGGAAGCACGAGCGTGGGACGGGAGGGCTTGTTAACCATCCTCCTTTCCTCCATCCCGGCCTGTTTATGGATTCCTGACCAAGTCCACTAGGCGGCTTGAACCGGCTGTGGACAGCTGGGCCGCTTGGCATTTTATGGTGAGTGGCGGCTTCCCAAGGCCGTAACTGTGTGTGCCTGTGCATGAGCACCCAGGAGCGTGCCTTCTCCCGCCCGGACCTTCTGAGGGGTGCCCTCACCGGGGGTGCCACCACCCTCGCTGGCGAGAGCAGGGACAGAAGGGTATGCAAAGCAGGCTGGGACTGGGCGGCCGGCAGAGGCTCCATCCAGAGGAGAAGCCCCCCCATCCCATCCCATTCCACCCCAGACTGATGCTTTCATGGTAATGACGCCTCCTGGGGAGACACCTTATTGCTCTTCACAGAAACAATCTCTACCGAGAGAAATTAATTGTTTTGTTGTTGATGGGAAAAGAAATAGAAGTAGCTATTTTTAAGTGTTCTCTCTAGCTGGGGGTGTTGGAATCGCAAGTCACAGGTGGCTGTCTCAAGAACCCATACCCTGAGGGGGTAGTGAGCCCCATGGGGCACACCTGCCCTGGAGTGGGTACCTTCTGCCTGGGATTGGTCGGGGGGATACTGATGACTTGAGGCGAGGCTGCCTCATTCCAGGCACACACCTGGGATTAAGTCGCGGCTCCATCACTAACTGTGTGATCCCTCTTCCTCCGTTTCCTGATGGGGACAGTGATATGTTTTCTTACCAGATGGTTCTGAAAATTAAATGAGATAATATGTGCTCAGTGTTTAGCTGGGAACATAGTAGGCGCCCAGCAGCTGGCTAACAGTAGGAGCTGGATGCGTGAGAGGATTTAGCAGTGGGTTGGCGCTGGACTTTTCTGTGGGTAAGGTCTAATTGGCCCCTGCCCTTCCATGGTCCCCGCCCTTCTGTGGCCCATGCTGTGCTGGTCCTGTGCCTATTAACCCAACCAGCCGTCAGTCCTGAGGCTCTGAGCAGCCTCCGTACACCAGTTGTTGAGTGAAGATCCATCTTCACCCTTTGATATGCTCTAGCCCCACCTTGAGCTCAGGCAGTGCGGGTGACCCTGAGCTCCCCCCGTCACTCCACGCACAGCACCAGACCCACTACTGGAACTGCTCCACAAACAGCGGTCCCACACACACAGGCGCATCCTAATGGGGGCCCCGGCAGCATATTTACTATTTACTGAGCATCTGGGAGATAACAACTTTTATGGGAGGGATTTTAATTAGTGCTGTGGCTAAACGCGGTGGAGTTAACATGGGTGGAATTGGCTGGTGTGCTGACTTCTGTGAGAGGCATCTGGCGGAGGGACGTGGCCATGTTTATCACCTGGTCCCTGCCATTAAAGGGGGCGGGAGTGGAGATAGTGCTGAGAATCCCAGGGAAGTCAAGGCCACTGCCAGGGCAGCCAGGGCGTGGCGGGGGCTGGGCAGGGCCTGCTCTGTGGCCGGGAGCTCTATGTTGTCACAGAGGGACTTGTGCTTGGCTTTATGCTGTGCTCTTATCATCTTGAAATGTTTAATAATTTCTTTGAGCTTCTGCTTGGTGAGTGAGGTCCGATGGGGCACCAGGGCATTGCACCAGCAGGAGAGGTGAGCCACACCGTGCCATCCCCTTTGCACCATGGTGGCCCATGGGCACCACATTCTGGTGGACTCACCGTGCACGGGCATTCAGCAAGACTCGACGTGAAGGCAAGGCAAGCACGTGACAGCCAGTACTACGTGAGGCTCTGACAACCCCCAGGGGGCCAAAACTTGCCTTTGTTTTTTTTTTTTTAATTGTTTTAATTTTTAATTTTTTTGGGTACATAGTAGCTGTATAGATTTATGGAGTACATGAGATGTTCTGATGTAGGCATGCAATGTGAAATAGTGCACCATGAAGAATGGGGTATCCATCCCTCAAACATGTATCCATTGAGTTGCAAACAACATGATTTCTCTTTGAAACAGAGCTTGCATCAAATGCAGAGAGAAGGCACTGGTACCCTGAGAAACACAAGCAACCATAGTAGGTGTATATGTTTATGGGGTACCCGAGATGTCTGGGTACAGATGTGCAATGTGAAATAGCAAAGCATGAAGAGTGGGGTATCCATCCCTCAAGCATTTACCCTTTGAGTTGCAAGCAACATGATTTCCCTTTGAACCAGAGCTTTCTTCGAACACAGAGAGAAGGCAAGAGTACCCTAAGAAACACAAGCGACCAGGAAACCCAACCGTATCCTTCTTGCCAGTGTTATGTCCCTAGAGTAGCCAATCCCTTACATGAAAATGATGCCATGAGAGGAAGAGAAAGATGGGGCTCCTCCCAGTCCTTCTTCCTCTCAGCCCTTCCTTGCCTGTGCACAAGCTGAAGGTAGAGGGTATGGGCAAAGTGTGTGTGCCTCAGCAAGCGGAATAAAAGCAGTTGTGTTCACTCTGTGCAGCCTCCCACTGTTCTGAATGAAATACATATGAATGAATGAGCTAGAAAAAAGTTGTGTAATTTTGGTGATTCTGCTATGAGGTAAGCACTTGTATATTAGTATTTAAAACTGGCATGGCACAATATAATGATGAACATAAAACTCGTGCTAATAATGTAAAGTTTTCATTTTTCTTTATTTAGAATGGCTTCAAATAGCAATTTAAAAATGCCATGACAAGTTGAAAGACTGGAAGAAAAAAAATGCTTTATATTTTAGTGCCTTTCCCAGCATTTCTCCCTTGCTTTTTGAACAAGGGGTTCCTACTGTTTTTTTTTTTTTTTTTTTTTTTTGAGACAGGGTCTCACTCTATGCAATGGCACAATCTCATCTCAAGAAATTCTCCTCCCTCAGCCTCCTGAGTAGGTGGAACTACAGGCATGCTCTACCATGCCCAGCTAATTTTTTGTATTTTCAGTAGAGACAGGGTTTTGCCATATTGCCCAGACTGGTCTCGAACTCTTGAGCTCAGGCAATCTGCCAGCCTTGGCCTCCCAAAGTGCTAGGATTACAGGTGCGAGCCACTGCACCCGGCTGGGTTTCCCGCATTTTTGTGATGCAACTTTCCCTGGGTGTGGGATGCCAAGGGGCTTTGGCTTGAGGAGCTGCTAAAGTGTGAATCTTGCAATGGCCAGGTGGGATAGGAGGTTGGTAGTAGAATAATGATCGCAGTCATAATAGCTGCCTCTGTTTGCATTTCCCATGAGCCAGGCACTGTCCTAAGCAAGTCACATGGGTTATCTCATTCCCTCCTGCAAACCCCACCAGGTACTTTGTTTATGTGTCCATTGGACAGATGAATACATTCGAGTCCAGAGAGGTTAAGTAGCATAGCCAGGGAGGTTCTCAGAGCCCAGCGGGAGTGCACAGCCAGCCTTCTTGGCCACCTTGTTTCTCTGCCACCCTCATTTTGCCCATTTTACGGGGTGGAAAACTGATAGCTCAGAAGAGCAGCCCAAAGTCATGACTCAGCAGGGTATGGGCAGACTCAACTCAGTCTCCAGTCCTGTGGCCACCACATGTTGCTCCTCCCTAGGCCACCCTGCCTCGCCTATGCTGGAAGCATTTTCCTTCTTCCTCCGAAAAGGCAGGCATGTCACCATTTGTCACAGTGGGCTCCAGTGTTCATGTTAATAACCCACTGAGTGACTGTCTGCTCCACATTCCTTCTTGAGTGATGGCTCAGGACCTCAACACAGCTCTCTAGACCCCCCACACCCACCACACAAGGGCACCAGCATTCAGATACACATATACGTCTAGACGGACACACCCATAGCTGCTTCTGCACACACACACACACAGGCGCAGACACATACGCATACACACACTTGTGCACAAGACAAGCAAAAACAGGCATGCACAATGACACTGCTCGGATGCACAGACATGCACAGACTCGTGTACACACACACTCCTCAGACACACACGTGCAGGCCTGCACACAGACCTGTGCACACGGATATTTACAGGTACATGCCAAGGATACGCAGGCTCACACACGAGCATTCACACACACACGTGCACACAGGCGGCCTGACATGCCCACGTGGACACACCACAGAACTGACTCAAGGCCACTTCAACACTGCCAGAAGTCCCAGCAACTCGGTCTCACAGAACCGGAACCATGGGTGCTGGCTTGTGGGGTCAAGGGGCTAAGGGGGTCATCGCATAAGGTTTTTTGGCACCTCTTCCACGTGCCCTTGCAGGGATCCCTGTGCTGGAGGGATCGAGGTAGGAGAGAGGGAAGCACGGCAGAAAACGATCTTGGGGTCATGTGGAACCCCAAGTCAGGGTGGCCAATCTGTGGGCAAATGTTTGTTCTGTATTTAAGATACATGTGGGCTTAGAAATCACAAAGTGATAGTGCCTGTGCTGCGTGCCAGCTTTGTCATCCATAGTCCCCTAAGGAGCTCCCCACTGGGTGGAAGGGGACACACAGTTGCAAAATGCTGGCAGGCATGAGGTTACCAGAAATGTGGGTCAGAATGGAGAGATTGTGGGGCCTGAAGCAGTCAGGGAAGGCTTCCTGGAGGAGGAGGGCTTGGTCAGTGCACAACAAGGCTCACCGATGCTGTTCTGGGCCTTTCCTTTCTCTACCTCCCTTCACAATAACCAGCTCACTTGGAGCCAATACATGCAGGGAACTCGTTATGACAACCTCTGAGGCCATCCAGGGCCTTTACTCCTCCCACTACTCTCCTCTCCCTGCCCACCACCTGTAGGTAGGTCTTGTTTCACCTCTGTCATCCAGATGTAGAAACTGAGACTCAGGACATCTCCAATCTGAGGTCTCAGGTGGGAGAAGGAGTGGCAGGACCCCAATCCAGGACCATCTGCTTTCCAGGCCTGCCTCTCAGCCACCTCAGTTTTCCTACCGTGTGATTGGAGGCATTGCTCGGGTCCCCACCTAGAGAAATGGGCACAGACCTGGCTCCGCATTTGAAAGGAGTCCCGAGGCCCTGCCCCACATGTGCTAGCTGTGCCCCCTTGACAGTGGGTCCTGTGTCTCGTCTCAGAGCCCTCGTCTGTAAAATGGGTGTGAGAAATGGATAAAATGAAGCAGGCAACGTGCCTTGCACAGGGACCGGCCCATGATGCGTGTCTAGCAAGCGCCAGCACCACCATCACTATTGCTGTGATCGATCGAACAGCAGTGTGTCACTGCTGGCTCATCCAGGGTTAGGACATAATCGGAAAATGAGAATTGCAAGTCAGATCAGGAGTGGAAGGAGAAGGCTGTGACTCTGAGCCCAGAGAGCGCCTGATTGCAGCGGTTAGGTTAGGGCAGCGGCTCACTGTGATCCTGCTGGCCTCGTGAGGTCAGCCGCGCCCCTATGGTGCCAGGCCCATTCTTTCCTGCTCCCCGGTTCCGCAGCTTTCTAGATGTAACCTGGCCCAGGCTCGGAGCGACACGGACTCTCTCAGTGTGACCTTCTGCCTGTCTCCCAGCCTCTCTGAATACCAGGTTTGTCTTCTGTGCAATGAGAATAACGTCCACCTTGAGGTGGTTTCTGGAGTTCAAATGAAAGAAAGCATGGCAGGGCTTTGAAAAGGGCCACGCTGTACGCCCCTGCTATGCAGGAGGACGTGGGGGGCTGAGGAGGGAAGTGGTTACGGCACCCCTCCCTGTCCCTGCTCCTCCCCAGGTCCCCCGCCCCTCCACATCTCAGGAGAGCTCAGATGCTTTGCCAGCCCCGGGAGGGTGGCGTTCTGCACCCAGTAGTTTCCATGGTGAAAGTCCCAGTTCCTGCCATTTTGCAACCCATCTGACCTAATTTATACTTTATCATTTTTGGCAATTTTGTGACTTGGGTTGGGGAGTGGGCGGTGTTGAGAGCACTGGCTCTGAGTCATCCTCAATCTCCTCTGGCTGAAATTCAAGTCCTGATCTATCCACACGCACACACGTGTGCACACGGGCAGGCAGGGAGGCCGGGAGGGGAAAGTGGAGAAGCCCCACTGTGGCAGGCATTTGTTTGTCTTTCAAGTTTTATATTCTTGCTGAATATACGTGTGGAGAGAGTTGTGAATTTTTATCTCTGACCTTTGTAGGCATAAAATCATCCTATTATCATATACCTGTCAGAAGAGAGGAGAGAATCAGACCATATTCTTTGCCTTTTATGTAACAAAAAAAGAGAGGGAAAGTTATCAGCGTTTTTCCAATCCAGAGATTCAAAAAAACCAGCTACCTCTCGGCCAAGCTCCCTGAAGCCGGGGTTGCTGTCTGCTGGCCTGGGCACTTGTTTCTGGTCCAGCCCAGCCAAGCAGCAGGACTCACAGCTCTGGTCCATACCTATCTCTGGGTTTACTCAGAGACGGTGTCCTACAGTGGTCAGCGTGCCCGTGTGGGGACAGGAGCAGCTTCTCTGAACACACGTCCCCAGTTTCTCAATGCTCTTGCAGAGATGGAACCTTCCAGATGAAAGCTCTCTTTCCCCTCAGAGTGATACTAAGTAGCAATTTTAAAACACCATGACAAGCCCAGAGAAAGAGCGGAAGGCAGGATAATTCTTTAGTTTTTATTTTTTAGAGACAGGGTCTCACCTTGTCACCCAGGCTGGAGTGCAGTAGTGTGATCACGGCTCACTGCAGCCTCAAATTCCTGGGCTTGAGTGATCCTCCCACTTCAGCCTCCCATGTAGCTGGGACCACAGGAAATGTGCAGCCATGCCCAGCTAATTTTTGTATTTTTTGTAGAGATGGGGTCTTGCTATGTTGCCCAGGCTGGTCTCAAACTCCCGGGCTCAAGCGATCCTCCAGCCTTGGCCCCCCAAAGTGGTGGGATTACCAGTGTGAGCCACTGGACCCAGCGAGGAAAATACTTTATATTTTACTGGCTTTAATGGCATTTCTCCCTTGCTTTTTGAACAAGGAGTCCCACGTTTTCATTCTTCAGTGAGTCTCACCTGTGATGCAGCTGTACCTGAGTGTGGGACCCCAGTGGGCTTTGACTCAGGGATTTGTGAAAGTGTGGCTCTTGTAATACGCATGTGGGATGGGAGGGTGGTAATAGAATAATGATCACAGTCATAATAGCTGCTTCTGTTCTTGTTTCCTGTGAGCCAGGCACTGTCCTAAGCAAGTCATGTGGGTTATCTCATTTACAAACCTCATCAGGCAGGTTCCTTTATATGCCCATTTGACGGATGAATACATTTAAGTCCAGAGTGGTTAAGTAGCATGGCTGAGAAGCAGGTGAGCCTGTATTCAGGGCCCAGAATTTCAAATTCCTCATCTGTCAAGTGGACATAAAAATATTTGCTTGGGAGGCTGAGGTGGGTGGATCACTTGAGGTCAGGAGTTTGAGACCGGCCAACACGGTGAAACCCTGTCTCTACTAAAAATACAAAAACATTAGCCTGGCGTGGTGGCAGGCACCTGTAGTCCCAGCTTCTTAGGAGGCTGAGGCAGGAGAATCGCTTGAACCTGGGAGGCAGAGGTTGCAGTGAGCCAAGATTGTGCCACTGCACTCCAGCGTGGGTGACAGAGCAAGACTCTGTCTCAAAAACAAAAAAACAAACAAAAAAATAAAAAATGATATTCATTTTACAGAAGTGCTATGAAAATGTACTGAAATTTGTTTGCACAGCATCAGGTACATGGTTAGTGCTCAGGGCGTGTCGTCATCGTCAGCACCCTCATTATTATCACTGGAATCACTACTGTGGCCTGCTACTCCGGCAGCCCATTCATTCCTTCAGGCCACACGAATGGAGAGCGTGCTAGATGCCAGGCCCTGTCACGGCACTGAGGACAGAGCAAGAACACAGCACAAACCCTCCTTGTACAGATGTATTTGTACAGGTCTGTCTGTGCTCACCAGGGATTTACTTCAGCCCTGATACATGCCCCCAGCTAATGTTTCCACCTTACA
>NC_045454.1:27058133-27065633 GCF_002776525.5 Piliocolobus tephrosceles | reverse complement strand
GTCTTCGGGAAGCAATTCAGATGCTAAGCAATTCAGATTTTTTTTAATTTTTATTTTTCTTGCCTTTTTTTTTTTGGATGCGCAGTCACAGATAACCTACTGCCGCTCTCAATTACAGTCTCCTTGGGAGAGGCTGAACTGCCTGGCGCCTGCCAAGACATGGTGACTCCAAGCTGTGGATTTGGTCTGCGCCCCTCCGAGTGGGTTTCCAGCATGCGTCTGATTCTCTCCTTCATGTTACCAATCAAGGGCAGGAGGTTACACAATACCCTGTCAAAACAGCCAGCCACCTGTTCCCGGTCCTGCTGAGCCAGGCGGTGGGGCACGCGGGTATCACAGAGAACGTCAGCGCTGCCTGAATACCTACTACGTGCCGGGCTCTGTGCCAAGCGAGGACTCGGCCCTCCTCTCAAGGTTTTCCCAAGGTCATGACCAGGATCGCTTCGTCTTGAGTTCTGAGTCCCTCGGAACATATGGGGGTTAGAAGGAGAAAGGAGAGAAAAGGAGGAGTGTCAGAGAGGGAGGACGAAAGCGGGGAGAAAAGAAAAAGAGGGGAAAAGAGTGGAGTACCAGATCCAAGGTCAAGCTTCAGGGCCAGCTGACCTTGAGAATCACTTCCCCCTTTCCTGGCTACGATTCCTGTAACATGTTAAGTGGGGATGGTGATTCCGGCCAAATGGCCCATGCTGGGGCTGGGAGAGGCCCCAGGGAGTCAGTGCAGGCAACTGGGCTTCACATGCAGCCCCTGCATGGCAGGCTCCTCCTTCTGATCTGGGCCCAGCTCATAAGGTTCTCCTTCAAGGGGCTTGTGTGCCTGCCCAGGAAAAACAGGAGCTTCCCTTTCATTCTCTCTGCTTGTACTGTGTGGCCTTCCATATGGGTGTTTTCTTTTGGTCTTCTCCTTAGACCAGTGGTTCCCAGGCAGCTGGGGCCAACTTTGCACTTCCATCCTTCGGGACATTTGGCAAGGTCTGGAGACATGTTTAGTTGTCATAAGTGGCAGGTGCTCCTGGCGTGCAGTGTGTAGAGTTCAGGAATGCTGAACATCTGGCTTAACATGTCAGCAGTACTGGAGCTGAGAAATGCTCATCTGGTTATGATGGCATGGCCACCAGGTGCCAAGACTGTGCCTTGACTTTGCTCATCATTGCTCCCCCAGCAGCCAGCACACCTGCACCTGGTACACAGCAGGCAGGGAATAAGTAACAGTTGAATGAATGAGGGAATGGGGTTCCGAGGGTGCTGGCAGGGCTCCTATGGGGTAAGAAGTGGGTCTCCTGCCTTCCTTGAGACTTCCTGGAAGGGACTTGGACCTGCTGGTCTCTCTTGAGCCAAGCCCATCTCTGTTCCCAGCCACACAGTGGGCTCCTGGCACTCCGTGGGCTCCCAGCACCTCAGTAGCCTCTGCTTGCTGGAGGATGGCCACAGTGCTCTAGACCTGGACTTGGCCTGGCCCAGAGGACACCTGCAGGCTGGTCAGGAACACCTACCTATCCAGGTGCCCTGGGATGCTTGTTCCGCAGGTAATGTCTTGATTAGGCTCGGACCTTTGAACAGATCACTTTCAATTGGTGGTGGACACCCTCCTCTGGTGGAGACTGGTCGCTTGGCAATGGAAGGAGAAATGCGAATACTTTCCCTGTGGCCCAACCTGGGCAGCCTGTCTCAGGAGGGATGCTAGAGAGGCTCTCTACACCTGTCCAAGACTTTCCTAGTGCCCCTGCTCCCTCATGTAGAGCAATGGAAGCCTGGCTTCAGGGACAGGAGTATCCTTGTTTTCAGACCCTGCAGGTCCCCGAAAAATGTCCATGTCATCCTTAAGCTGAAGCTGGACCCATTTCTGGCCCATCACTCTGTCCTAGTGTGACCTGAGGCCGATGGGCACAGCAGGGCCAGGGTTCCCAGAGGTAGAGTGTAGGTTGGGGGAGAGGCAGAGGGAGGAAGGGTGAGTGGGAGATCACTGCTGTGGTTTGAATAGATCCCCTCCAAAATTCACATGTTGGAAACTCAATCTCCAATGCAACTGTGTGGAGAGTTGGGGCCTTTTGGGAGGTGTTTATGTCAGGAAGGCTCTGCCCTTGTGAATGGAATAATGCCATTATCAAAGGGTTTGGGCCAGGTGCAGTGGCTCACGCCTGTAATCCCAGCACTTTGGGAGGCCGAGGTGGGTGGATCACCTGAGGTCAGGAGTTTGAGACCAGCCTGACCAACATGGCGAAACCCCACCTCTACTAAAAATACAAAATTAGCCGGGCATGGTGGCGGGCACCTGTAATCCCAGCTACTTGAGAGGCTGAGGCAGGAGAATTGCTTGAACCCAAGAGGTAGAGGTTGCAGTGAGCCAAGATTTTGCCATTGTACTTCAGCCTGGATAACAAGATGGAACTCCATCTCAAAAAAAGAAGAAGTGTTTGGTGGAGATAATCTGGGAATCTGGCCCCCTTTTGCTCTTCTGCCTTCACCACGTGAGGACATAGTGGTCCTTCCCACTGGAGGACACAGTGTTCAATGTCCCATCGTGACAGCAGAGAGCAGCCCTTAGCAGACACCAAACCTGCTGATGCCTTGGACTTCCCAGCCTCCAGAACAGTGGATGTATAAATCTCTGTTCTTTATACATCACCCAGTCTCAGAGACTCGATGACAGCAGCATGAACAGACTAACACAGTCATGTTACTGGTGCTTCAGGCTCTTGGGGAGGGGAGTCTGGGTAGGCCTTGTGGGAGGAGTAGGGGGACATGGGGAATGGGGGACAGCAGGGGGAAGCCCCATAGACTCCATTGGGCGTTTCTCTTTATGGCCTTGTCCCCATCCCTCTCATCACCGAGGGTCCCTGGGCACCCACCGGGAGCTCCCTTCTTCCCTTGGATCCAGGCGGCAGCTCCCAGCAAGGGCAGTGCTTCCTGGACAGATGCCACTTTTTTTTTTTTTTTTGAGAGGGAGTCTTGCTCTGTTGTCTAGGCTGGAGTGCAGTGGCACAATATTGGCACACTGCAACCTCTGCCTCCTGGGTTCAAGCAATTCTCCCACCGGCCACTTTTGCATGTCCAGAGACCTCTTGAAGAGAAGGGCAGGGGCAGCACAGGGAACCCTAGACTGGGGCCTGAAGATGAGGCCTTGAGTCCGTCATCTCCCTTCACCCGCTGAACGATGCAGCCACCCAGGGCACGGCTCTTGTCCGTGGTTTGGGGAGTGTGACAAGACAAGGGTGTCAGGAGTTGGTCACCTGGAAGGGCTTTGCTCTTGGATACGCAGGGAATTCCTGGGGTGGGGCAGAATGCTACACCTCAGCTCTCCCTCATGGGAGACCCTGGCAATCCTGAGGGAGAAGGCGCTCAGCTCCGCAAATAGCACCTAATTTACTTCCTCTTACTGCCCTGAAGGCCTAGAGCAACAGTTAAGAATCACATTACCGCCTTTTATTGTCTCTAATTTTTACCCAAATGGTTTCTGCTGCACCAGCTAAACAGGCTCTCATTTCCCTTCCCCACGCTGTCGTGCTCTGGGTGTGTGCATTTCTAGAGGGGTTGGCCTCTGAATGTTCTTCTCACGTAATGCAAGACCGGCCTTCTGTGCTCCCCTCCGCTCCCTGGGTGGGAGTAGGGGCACCAGGACACCAGGGCTTACTCCTGGGAGGGCCACAGTCCTGCACTCCTGGGAAGGAGCCCTGTGTTTATCTAGCAACTGTGTGTGCCTATGTGGTGGGGGGACCCTGGAAAGTCTGCAGGGTGTGTCTGCCCATGCGCCCCCACCCTCCTCTGACCCTCAGCCCTCTGCCCTGGATCTAAGTCTAGGGAAGCCAGTCCTATCAAGCTGTGTGACAGTGCCCTTTAACCAGACTCCTTTGGCGGTAAGTGACAGAAACCCAAGTGAAACTGAATGCAGAAAAACGGCCTGATGCTGTGGCTCATGCCTGTAATCCCAGCACTTTGGGAGGCCGAGGCAGGCAAATCATCTGAGGTCAGGAGATGGAGACCAGCCTGGCCAACATGGTAAAACCCTGTCTCTACTAAAAAAAAAACACACAAAAGTTAGCCAGGCGTGCTGGTGGTTGCCTGTAATCCCAGCTACGTGGGAGGCTGAGGCAGGAGAATCACTTGAACCCGAGAGGCAGAGGTTGCAGTGAGCCAAGATGGCACCTGGGCAACAAGTGTGAAGCTCCATCTCAGAAAAAAAATGGGGGTGGGTGGGTACTGTTTTAGTACTCATGGAGCTGAGCCCGGGAATAGACTTTTCACCATGCACGGGTGGATCAGAGACGTCTTGGGAGTCCATCTCCTCCACCTTTCAGCTCTGCTGTGCTGGGCACAGGCTTGCCTCCTAGGCAGCAAAGACAGTGCAGCCAGGGAGGCCCCTTAGCTAAGCAGGAAACCTGCTTCCCACGGGGCCCAAGAATGATCCTGACATCTCATTGGTCAGGCTCGGGTCACAGGCCCACCACTGGGTCAATTGCTGTGCTAGGGATGTTGCCTGGGGTAAATAGTCAGGGCTAGTCCGTGTTCCTCTCCTGGTAGCCTATGGAATATGGACGGGTTTGGGCTTAACCAACCCACATGGAAAGGAGCAATTTCCTAATGGAATACCTAGGAACTGTGACCACAGCTAGGACTGGATCTCTGCTACTAACCTCGGAGGTCCCTTCCCTCTTTCCTGCCTCAGCCCCCATCTCTAGGTCCAGGGCTGAGTGAGAGAATTGGCTCTGCAAGTGAAGCCATCCCCATATGGTTGACAAGAATTACAAGTCAGGTTCTGGACAGAAATATAATTAAGCATCAATCAGGCTGCCCTCTGGCACACTTCCTTGTTGCTAAAATTCATGTAGTACTAGATACTGACCATTTATTTGCACCCCCATTGTTCCTATAGATGGGATTTCAGACATTAGAATCATATGGCTTTTGTCTAAGGATCCTGTAAGATGTTTCTCCCACCTCGAACTCCAGCACCAGTTTGAAGACCCCACAGAGGATGGGGATCAGCCTGAGAACCCAGCTCCTTCCTCTCCCTGCCCCAGGACTTCACCCTGCACGCTTCCACCCATCAACGATCTCTGTACTACACCCACTCCAAAACCCTTACAATCTCCAGCCCCAAACTGCTTGGGGAAGTGGATTGGAGGTTTCCTCTCACCTCCTTTTTCTGTGACCCTCTCTCTTTCTGCTGCAACCCAACCCGGTGTCTCGGCTTGCTCACTTGCTGTGAGCATCAGGCTGTGGCCATCATGGTTACATAGGAGCACCTGAAAGATGCTGCTGTTACTCTTGTTGTCTTATTTTGGGCAGATGCGGACAGGAGAATGCTGGTGGGAGTGTCAGGCACGTCCTCCGGCTTTCTCCCTGCCTTCAGCATCTCCTTCCCCAGGAGCAGTGCCCAAAGCCTGCCACTTCCATTGCCACACTGTCTAGAGAGTTCCCAGCCCGTGTCCATGTAGGACTTTCTCAGAACCCCACTGTATGGCAGGAAAATCCGTTATTTCCCCAAGACCCTGGAGGTGTCGGGGCCTCAGAGGGTCTGTGTGGTAAGAGAGAGGACTCTTCTGCTGGAAAAGTCAGACCAGGCAGCTGCACCATGCTCCTGCCTCATGGGCATTCAAATACCTTCTTGACCCCTGGTGTTTCTCAGAAAAAATGAAAAAGCTTGAGGACTGGAAAGCTGGGAAGCTGGAAGGACAGAGAGCCTGTCCCCATCATTTCTAAGTGAGGAAGCAGAGACCCAGAGAGGTTGGGGACTTCACGAGAGCCGCTCAGCGGTGACTGAGTCCGCATCTGCCCAGTGGCCAGTGCAGAGCTGGGACTGGAGTCCAGGTTTCTCTCCGTGGAGATCTCGGAAAGATCCCCAAGGCTGGCTTAGCCTTCCCACCCCCTCCTCTCCTCCCATGCTCACCTCTCCTGGTGTAAACTTGGTCTGTTTCCTTCCAATGCTCACCCATGTTCTTATTCCTAATGTCTACCCTGTCACTGCCTTGGCGGGGACATGGAGACTCAGAGACCCTTAGGCTGGGGCTGGAGAGAGCAGCTCTGCTGAAGCCTCCAGTCCCACACCAGCCTCTGTGTCCTTGCAGCCCAGTGTGGTCAGAAAAACCCAGTCCTGGAATCACTGTCTTCAGAACCCCAGGGACCAGGGAGGCAGCAGCCCCCCGCCCTGGGAACAATAGCTGCAGGCCTGGTGGCATCTTGCTCATGTGAGTTGGAGAGAGCTCACCCCAGCCCTGCCAAGCCCCTCTTCTTTTGAAAGAAGCCAAAGTGAGTGGTGATAACCATCAGTTAATTATCGAAGGAATTCTATGCTTCATAAATTGTTTTCTTTCTGAGAGGAAAAGGAAAGTCTTCGGAAAATGGGATTTTAGGGTGTGTTTCAGGCAAATAGGATGAGGTGGGCCTTCTCTAATTCTTAGCTAGTGCAGTGTTCACCAGGCTCCCACTTTCACAGGTCACCATGGCAATGGGAGGACACGGAGCGGGACATCCCTGGAAAATGGGTTTCTGAGCCCATGTGCTCATCGCCAGGCCCCTGCAGGGCGAGCCCCATCGGCTGTCTTCCTGCTTCTCCTTCTGGTTCATCATTCTTACTACTCATGAGCACCGACTCTGAGCCCGGCACTGGCCTGGTGCTTTCCAGACCGTGCTGTCCTGAGAATTGGGTGTGACATCATGAAAGTCTGTTCACAGGTTAGGAAGCTGAAACTCCAAGATTCTACAGCATTTGTCCAAGCTTCCCCAGGGACTCAGTGGTCCCGGTCGCCTGGCTCCCTGGCTCTTGCCCTTAAGTTCTGTGCCTTGCTAGGCAAGAACATCCATCTTTTATAGACCAGGACTCCAGCTTTCCTGTGCTGTCAGCACACCCAGGACAAACATGGGGCTCCTTCCCTCTTTCCCTTGCATGTCTTGTTGGATTATGATTTATTTTTAACCCAGAGCAAATCCGGGGAGCTGGCCATCCTGTCAGATGCCATTGGCTGGATGCTTCTCTTTTTGCAAGAGAGATGGCTGACTGAGGACCTGCAGCCAGACCTGGGACATGCTGTCCAGGACCTGGACTTCATGTTAATGGCATCTTCTGAAAAGACAGAACAGTATCATTACTCCCAGTCCTATTCTAAAGATGGACTCGTCTCTAGGTCAGCATCCTCAACATAGTTCCCATCCACTTGCTGATATTGTCAAGTACATTGGCCAGGGTTGTATAAGGCAAGGGAGTCAGAAGGAGTTCTTTCTTCTTCTCTCCCTCCTTCCCTCCCCTTCTTCCTTCCTTTCTTTAATATTATGCTTGTGACAACAAAATTGAAATTATTTTTGTGTCACATTTTTCAGTTGGTATCCATTCATCCATCCATCCTTCCCTCTGTCAATTCATCCATCCATCCATCCATCCATCCACCTATTTATCCATCCATCCATCTATCCATCCATCTGTCCATCCATCCATCCATCCATCCATCCATTCACCCATTTGTCCATCCATCCATCCATCCATCCATCCATCCATCCATCCATCCATCC
>NC_045454.1:27053087-27058123 GCF_002776525.5 Piliocolobus tephrosceles | reverse complement strand
CCATCCATCCATCCATCCATCCATCCATCCATCCATCCATCCATCCAGACATCCATTCATTTACCCATCCATTTATCCACCCACCCATCCACTCATCCATTAATTCATCTGTCCATCCATCCGTCTATCAATTTGTCCATCCACTCATCCATTTATCCACCCACCCACCCATCCATTCATCTGTCAATTCACCCCCATATATTATCTGTCAGTCCATCCATCCATCCATCCATCCATCTATCGATCTGCCAATTCACCCATCCATCCATCTGTCAATTTGTTCATCCACCCATACACCCATCCATTCATCCACCCCCCCACCCATCCATTAATCTGTCAATTAATCCCTCATATATTGTCTGTCAGTCTATCCATCCATCCATCTACCCATCCTTCCTTCCTTACATTTTTTTCTTTACAGGATGTTTATTTCAATCACTGCTCCATGTGGGCAAAGATTACTCTATCCCTTGAGTCTGTGTTTAGTTGCCCTGACCCCAGCCCTAGTTTCCTGTTCACTTTTATATGTCACTTCTTTGGCTGCAATGACAGATCCAGTGGGTCATAAATTGCCCCTCTGCAAAGCGTCCTTCTCATATGCAGTGTGACATAGCTCTTCCTCTCCTGAGTCACGGTAGGTGAATGCCTCCAGGCTCTCATTCTCTGGATACATGTGGCTCTTTGATCTTGAGCAAATTTACAGGCCCCTAAAAGAACTGGCTTGTCTGAGGAGAACAACCAAGGACAGAAAATTGAGTCTCATCCTTGAGTCAAAATGCAGACTTCCCATTGAAATACAAATCCATCGTTTCAAAAGGTCAGCTGGGATGGTACTTAAAAAAAGAATTGCAGCTGGTTGCGAATAGGGCAATGGAAACAAAAACGTCCCATCCAAGAATACTCTTTGGCCCTGTGCCCACAGCTTCTTCTGATTGTGGCTTGGCCGCATTATCATTCTCTTGCAGTTCCTGTCACTCAGCCTTGCAGCCCTGGAGAGAGAAGGCCAGCCAGATAGACGGACAGGCGACATGCCAGCGGGTGGCCTCTCTACCTAAGTATACCTTCTCAGGGTGTGGGCATCTAAGCGTAGAGGCAGCTGCCTTTCACCAGCCTCATTCACATTCCCATGTCCCCGGGCCCACTCAGCCTGACCTTGGGCCACATTCTATTTCTTAGAGGCCAACCTTTGGCCAGAAATGAGTGTCCCTTACCTCCTCCACACCATGTTTCACTTCCAACGAATCCATAGGCCTGAACAAAGGTCCTACCCACTTCCCCAAGGGCACACTTGACATTACCCCACATTCCCATCCCTTCCAACCCTCAACTGAGCCTTCAGGTTTTGGCTCTGTCTCTGAAATAGTTTGGATATTTATCGTCTCCAAGTCTCATGTTGAAATATGATCCCCAGTATCGGAAATGGGGCCTAAGGGGAGGTGTTTGGGTCATGGGGGCAGATCCCTTGTCGATGGTTTGATGCTATCCTCATGGTAATCAGTGAACTCTCGCTCTGTTAGTTCACACAAGATTTGGTCGCTAATGAGCCAGGCACCTCCTCCTCTCTCTTGCTTCTTTTCTTGCCATATGATGTGGCTACCCATCATTTGCCTTCACCCGTAACTGGAAGCTCCCTGAGGCCTCACCAGAGGCTGATGCCAGCTCTATGCTTCTGGTACAGACTGCAGAACTGTGAGCCAAATAAACCTCTTTTCTTTACAAATTACCCCAGCTTAGGAATTCCTTTACAGCAACACAAAATGGACTCATACAATCTACATGGCCTTCTGAGACTCACACAGTGCCTGGGCCTGCCCAGCTAGAGTTGGAGGCGGGAGAGACAGAGAAGTTACCAAGTGAGCTCGTTTGCTTATTTACTGCTCCACACCCACCTTGTTCCCAAAGCATTTAATGCAGATGCCAAAAATACATACAGCACAATAGCATGAAAATAGAAAAGAGATCAAGGCAAAGGGATAAAGGCAAAGCAGTGAACAGTGAACCAAGGCCAGGGATAAAGTCAAACTATAGAAACTTGTGCTTTAGAAGCGGGGGTGGAGGGGTGAAGGGGGTTCCTTCAATAAGTTCCATATGCAAATTTCTGAATTTTCTATACAACAGGAAGAGGTGACTCCCTCAAACATACGCTGTTTTGCTTTAGGGAAGGATTTTGTCAGAGGTGTGTTTAAAGGGAGTCTCCTCGAGTGCATTTGAAGGAAGATATGGTTTGTAACAACTCCATCGACACAGAACTTTGTGAACAGTGGCCAGTGGGTACCCCGTCTGTGGATCCCTGACGGCTGTCCCTGGGCAGGCTGTACCACCTGCACAGCAGCTGTTCCCCTCACCGGCTTTGCTAATCAAGTCAGGGAGTCAACGTGATGGAGCACTTTCCAGGTGTCCTTGCCCAAGGGAGGTGGCAGGAGGACAGGGGCACAGAAGATTGGAGCACGTGTCCAGGAGCTGAGTGAGTGGTGCTGACTTTGAGCTCAGGCATCCTCAGTACCAGAGGAACAAGGGGGACCACTGCAGTATTTAAGAGGGGAAATTGTATAGTGCCTGGCCATCATGGCATGGATCAATAGGATGTGATGACTCCCTGGTGGCCTGCAGTTGGGACCCATCTCCTTTGGGGCCTGGCTGGCCTCATGGGTTGGTGAGCCTGCGGCCAGGAGGCACTCACTGCCACTTGCTGAATCATGCGGGCTGAATTTGCTCTCGCGGAGCTCTGGGTCCCTAGGGGCAGTCCCTGACCCCAGGCAGGGGACAGAGAGTACCCAGCAGGACGCTGCCCCTGCCTTACATGAAAGCCATGCATCTGGCCTGTTCCCCACATTCTGTGTAACAGGAATTCTACTTGGATCCAGGAGATGGAGTTTTGCTCTGTTGCCCAGGCTGGAGTGCAATGGCAGCATCTTGGCTCACTGCAACCTCCACCTCCTGGATTCAAGCAATTCTTCTGCCTCAGCCTCCCGAATAGCTGGGATTACAGGCGCCTGCCACCACCCCTGGCTAATTTTTGTAATTTTAGTAGAGAAGAGGTTTCACCATGTTGACCAGGCTGGTCTCGAACTCCTAACCTCAAGTTATCTGCCTGCCTCAGCCTCCCAAAATGCCAGGATTACAGGCGTGAGCCACCACGTCTGGCCCAAAAGATGTGCATTTCTGTTTTCTCACGGAAATGTTGTTTAATGGATGTCTTCCTACACCCTCCCATCTCCTTGCCTCTGTTCCCTCCCCAACACCTCTCTCTCTTCCTCTTTCTTTCTATCTCAGGGTGATTTCAAAAATCCCAGAATGTGACAAGAGGCCTCTAACAAGAGGAGAGAGAATTAAGCCAAATTAATTACAGCGAAATAAGTGGAATTAGGCTTAATTTAAGTAGGTAACAGAAAAGAACGGAGCTGGTCTTTTCCCCTTCCTGGAAGGAGTCCTTTCAGGTTGTTTTCTTTGTTTGTTTGTTTTTGTTTTTTTGCCAAATGGAAGAGTAACATGGCTGCTTGGCTCAGAGCAGAGCCTCCTCCTCCTCTGGTTTGCCCTGTTCTCCTGGACTGGGATTACCGGATTGCAAGTCGCTGACCGTGGTTGAATTTTATCATTGTTAAGGTTCAGTGCTAACCTCCTCCCCTTATTTCCTTCCCATTTAAAGTTTCAGGGATAATAAATTCTTTTGATTTAGCAATTATTGGAGTACAGAATTAGTCAAACACAGGCTTTGAGAACAAAGTGGAATGGGGACCTGGTGGGTTTTGCTGAGAAGCCACAAATACTCACAGGCTTGCCACGGAAAGATCTGGGGGAAACGGTGCTTTGTTAGGTCTGAAATTGGATGGGTTTTAATTTAAGAGCATAGCTCCAACCCTCACCTCTCTCTCTAAGCAGAAAAATAGTTATGTTTGTGGGTGACATATTCCTGAAGTCAATTGTGCTAAACCACTGTGCTGAAATACATTATATTGACTTGTCTGGGGCTGTGCTTTTTCAAGTACAACATTGAGTTGGCTAGTAATAAAAATAAATAAGAATTATATATCATTTCATTCATTGTTTTGGTATTACAGTTGCAAAATGCATAACGATATAACACAACATGTTGCAATACAGTTTTAGAAAATACAGTGATAAAATTAATCCTTGATACGGAATGATGTGTATGCATGGGTTAAGAGAGAAGGTGTGGCCTGGTCAGGTACCGGACTGACATCCGTGTTCTCTGTGGGTGGGTGGAGGCCAGAACAGGCCTGTAGTGCCCCCCACTGACCAGGAGAAGGGACCCTGCCTGCAGGTGATGTGTGGGGTGACCGCTGCCCTCCCAGGGCAGGCTGGAGCCTGCCTGAACCCCTTCTATTGATGATCCTTGATAAGCTTGAGGCCTGGTCCCCCCGGCTGGGCCCTGTTGGGAAGAGAGATAACTAGTGTCCCTGTCTACTGGGCACCGGGCTGGGTTTGGAGCCAAGTAGGACAAGCGTTTGTTTGCTGTTGGTTTCCTTTGTCTATGTAGCAGCCCTGAGCTGGAATAGTTACAGTGGGTTGTAGACAAATGGAGACCCTGGCCCCGGGAGCCTCAGGTTCACTGAAAGTCCCTCAGTAAACACACTGGGCCTTTCACCTGAAAGTCTCTGGGCTCAGACCTGCTGGGATTGGGAAGCACCCACTGGCCTGGAGAACCTCAGGGTGGAGTTCCAAGGGGGAGGCCCTAACCCTAACCCTGACCTTTAGGTAATCCAGTCTCCTAGTCTGACGGCGTAGGGCAGGGAGGGCCCCCAGACCAATCCCATCCCTGGGCTCTGGCTTCTCCCTGTCACCCACCCTAGCATCTGCCATCCCCCAACACATGTGCACACACATGTGGATGCAGGCACAGATGAAGGCATACACACACGAGCACCCAGGAGAATGCACACATATGAACATATACCCGTGGACATACACACTCATGCATGTAGAGACATGAAGCAGAATTCTCATGTGTGCACACACATACACACACATACACACACACACATACACACACATACACACACATACACACACACACA